>NC_134485.1:317302438-317602438 GCF_040206685.1 Ascaphus truei
CTCTCCCTCAGTTCCTCTCCCAGCCATTGCTGCCTGCTCTCCCCCCTCCCCCCACTTCAACTTCCCTCCCCCCCTTTAACCTGGGCTATAGCTACACCCCTGCCTTCTTGTACGTAAGGTACAAAAAAAATAATAATTTGGTTTTGCGGGAAGGAAATAAAAATGCTTTAACAATTGTATGTGCAGCACTGATTACATTGCCACTGCTCAAAAATGTTATATCTTAATTCGAAGGAAAACCATTTAAAAGTGCAATACAATTTAGGATCAAGAATAACTAATTGCATCAATATGTTTAAGAGGTTACAACCAAGTGACTGATGTCTTAAAAACAAAATCGGACATGTCTAAGTACTGTATTTTTTATTGCAAAGCCAGTATAACCAGACTCTCACACTGATGAGATCCAAAACGTTGAAGCAGCTGTCTGTGAGTGGGTTTACTGGCTGTGCACTATGCTGTGCTTGCTGAAAAGCCGTGTCATTCAGTGGGCATACGCTTATAGGGGTCCATGTTAAAATGGATTTGAAGGATGTTATTTCCCAGAATCCCTAGTTTCAGTGGAAGCATTGTATGCTAGGAGATAATGGTGACAATCAGGGTTCCAGACATCTGAATATGCTTACAAGTGATATTTTTAATTGCTGTAATTCATTTTCAAAAGATTACCCTGACCAAGTTTGAATCTCTAACCTAGCATATGATTTCCCCCTTTCCTAAGAACCTCCGAGTGGGTGTCCATCATTTCAATTATTTTACCAACATGGATGTGAAGCAAACACTGACAACATTCCCCTTCTACGCTGAAAATAAAAACCAAAAGGTCAAATTCCAGACTTCCATATGAGTTTAAAAAAACGAAATGTATTGGATAAAAAATAATGCACTAAACAATCTCCCCCTGTTTACTCAGCACTCGCTCAATCACATTATATTTTAGTACCTCTAGTATACTGTATAGTGAGCGCTGTTACTGTAAATGTCGTTAATCTGAACAAAAAAGTAAAGAGTGATAAAATAGAGTTATATACAGAGTTATGCCACTCAGTGCTGCTTGATATAAGACGATCATCTTTTTTTTTTTCTCCAGTGCCTTATTTTAAATTGTTTTTTAATATACCATTCAACTTACCAAAGCATCCCGTTCAGATGGTAGCAGGCTGCATGGCCATTACTCATGAAAACTGCTCGAATCTGTGGTTTCCGCTTAACATCCTCCAAAATGATAAACGTAATTTGCACTGGTTTCGAGCAGGCGAACAAGATACCCATAGTTCCAGATGGATAGCTGCTTTACAGTCAAGGAAGTAAAATGCTTGTAGCAACCCAAGATGTTAGATTTAAAGCAGCAGTTCTTCCATATTCCCATATTTTAAAAAAAATGCATTGTGTGTCTGATACAGTCATGCACTGACTTCCAGTGGTTGAAACTACTTACAAAAGTGGTGTTACTGTGCCTTATAAGTTAGTGATACAATAAGGACACAAAGATAGAGAGACTTCCTAAAATACATCTCATTTTCTTTAAAAAGTAAGTGGGACTGTGGATGTGTAAATACACAGGTACAGAGGTACTTTGAGTCTGTATTTTCTAGTGCCATCTCATTTGTACCACTGCTTCCAACCATGGAATGTCTCTTCTACATTTAGGCAGAGATTACAAAACCACTTGAGAGCGATCCAATAATTAGATGCTTGTCCTCGCTGCCCATACAGTAATTTATATAAACTAAACTGTCTCTCCAAACACCAAGCGGGTTACTCGTTAACGTCTGTTACAGGCCAATGCAGCCGAATGGGTGTCTACTTCATTCAAGTCAATGGCCGTTATTGACCGTTAAGGGGCATTAAACCGTAATGGACCTCAGTGATTGTACCTACTGTACCAAACTGTAAGTTAAGAGGCTTAATGGCGCTATTATGTTCAGTCACCACCACTTAAAAGGTATACCTCCCCTCCCTGCTTCAGAGCACAGATCACGCAGGAGCATACCAGGGTAAAATTGACCTCTATAAAAACTTGATTAGCCGTGTGGTACCGTACGTTGTTTTGTATGTGGTATTCCAGCAAGTTAAGGGGGTTAGTAAAGGTATATTGTTAAAGTGTGCTTATTATATGCACCTACTATAAATCTTTTTCTTATTAAAGAAGAATTCTAAATGGCAAAACGGTTGTGTTTCTAAGTGACGCTCCCTTTAACATTTTCACCTCCAGAGGGGTCTGCAATGTATTGCAGGAGCAAAGGGGTTAATTGTAGATTGATTCATTGTAGATGAATGAAACCTTATTGTTGGTTGAACCAGGTGAACTGGTGACAAGCTCAGTGTCAATGGCAAATCTTGGCAGTCTAGCACAGTGGTGCGCAAACATTTTGAGCTGCGTCATGGGAGCCGCAGCGTTCACACTCCCCTCTCCCAATGGCTGGGCGTCAAATGATGTCGCGGGTCATGTGACGTCACGTAACCCCACCGCGTCATTTGCAGCGGGTTGCCATGCCGACATGTGACGTCACATGACTCCGTGGCGTCATTTGACACACGCTGCCATGGCGACGCATCGCCGAAGACCCGGCTGTCAGCAGGTGAGTGAACTACAGAGGCCTCACACCTCCCCCGGCATTTAATTTAAATGCCATGGGAAAGAGCGCGGGGCCCCTGTAACCACCTGCGTCCCCCCCAGCAAAATGTCCTGCCCTGGGGGGCGCGCCCAGTTTGCGCACCGCTGCTCTAGCAAACCGTGATTACTTGACCGCTCCTCAACCTGGAAAAGGAGTCTTCCTCTTCCATATATAGCCCCCATTGTGATGAGCTTGCAATTGTTGACAAGGATATGAGAGGTCCAGACCGTGATCTAAAGCATCCATTTCAAGTTAGGCTATTGATCATGAAAGAAGCGCAAGATAAAAACAAATTAAAAAATGAGTTTCCCAAACTAACGGAAAAAAGGTCAACTAGGGTTGTCATCTAAACTTGAACAAATAGGCTTTATAAACAATGCAACTTTATTGGATACAGAACCTGTCCTGTTCCATCTGGAAAAAGAAGGAGAAAGCTCTGTCCAGTGTAATAGCGCTTGCTGGCAGCTTCATGGCGTCTCTGCAGGAATAAAGTAGATACTGTTTTGTTAAAAAGTATATAATTACTTTAAAAAAAAACAAAAAAAACCAACAATATTCTTTATCATTTTCTCTGCGGTGTCTTAATGTTCTAAATAACCACTGTCAATATTGTATATCCAAAGGGAAAGGCTATTGGCTCCACAAAGTTTGCTTGAGAGGCCAAGTGATTTTATATAAATATAAATGTTCACATCAATATGCGTTAACAACAAAATTAAAACCTCCCAAACAATAATAAAAAAAACAAAAAACACAAAGGTACCACCACTTAGTTTTAACCTAACATATCACAGCCATTTACCCAATGTTATCCTTGATGACAACACCTTTCAAAACATTAACCGCTATTTTGTTTCATCTAATTTTAGACAAGACTTATGGTTATACTACTAAGTGGTGATAAGCAGCAAAGCATCTTACATCCAGGTCATACGCTTCGTAAACATACATACAGTAGTTAAAAAATGTGATCTTAAAATGAGCAATTATCAAAGATATACATAAGTCAATGAACACAGAATGAAGCTTCCTGATGTGAATTTAAAAGGGTTTCAAATAATACGATTAAAGTTATTGGAGACCACAGGCTGAGAATCTCTAAGAACGGCAAACCATGGGAAATTGTTTTTTTGCATCTGTATTCTCATGAGGTCTGTTCTTAAGCCATGAAAAAGAGATAGGTAGTCTACCAATTGTCCAGGATATACTTGAAAAGGAGAAGGACAGTACAGTATGTTTAAATATATCTACCCTACGCTAAGCCTTAGCACACCTAAATGTTTATTCAGTTGGCTTTATCAGCATTCAGCAATTCCGGGCCTATTTAGGGGCCTATACACTAAGCAGTGATAAGCCACTTATCACCACCTTATCGCCAAAAAAGCCTACTGCAATTCAGTAAGCACCGATAATTCGGCAATAAGAGACCTTTTCGGCAATTTTTTTGCAGAGAAAAAAAATAATCGCCAAACGCGAGCCGATAAGCCACTTTTCGCCAGCTTTTCAAACTCATGCTATTCTAGTAGCCCTGATTAGCTTATCGAGGCTAATCGCGGCTCTGGAATAGAGATTTCCTCTCAAAATCGTGTTGCCAAGAAAAGTTGGCAAGAGGGTTGTGAGAAACTGCCTATAAGTGGCGACACCGCACTTAGAAAAATAAAATGCATTTTCCAGCATCGGATGATGCCGGGAGTCCCCGTAGCTGATATCCATTAATATCAGCACCGGAGACCCCCGGCATCAATCTGATACAATAAAACTGCATTTACAGGCAACTTCATTACCTTAGCGGCTAACCGCTTAGGCAATGAAGGTGTTAAGGAACAACAGCAACTTTATTGGGGGCCTCCAGGTGGTCCCCACTGGGGTCTGGGGTCCCCGGGTGGTCCCCACTGGCCTGCAGGACCAATCCTGTTGCAAAAATAATAAATGTGGCATACATTTGAATAAATACACCTCCCACCCCCAACACATACAGTACAGTAATGGGCAAAATAACTATTATCCAGATATGGATAATAGCTCATTTGCCCATTATTAAATCAAACATTAGGCAGCCAGCATAAATAAAGTAAATAAACCTTTCGACTTACCCCTGCCATCATGAAGGGCATTCTCCTCAGCATACTGCAGGGCCATGTCCTCCGTTGGCAGAAATAATACAAGAAAAAATACAATCTAATGTCCACTAACCCCTTAATAACCGCTATACTAATTAAGGGGTTAACCCACCCTCCCCCGCTACCCACCCTGGAGGCCTAACCACTCACACCAGAACCACTGTACCCACCCTGTACCCATTCATTGGCATAGTGGTACATCATACCCTTATAATATGGGCAGGATAAGTCACTCTAGCACTCAATGGCCACCCTAATCAAAAAGCATGAAGGCAAAAAATAAACAATAATCAAACATATACACAAGCACATTAACACCACAATGCAATAAATAAAAACAATAGCCAACAAATGAAACAAATACAAGCACTAGCCAACCAATGAAACATATTAAAAGCAGTAACCAAAAAAAAAAAAAATATTTAATTTTAACCAGTAGCCAACAAATCAAATAATTAAGAAAACCACTATCCAACACATCAATTAAAAGCAGGAGCCAACACAAGAAATAATTAATTAAAAACGCAAAACCAGGGGGGCGTGGCCAGGGGTCTGAGCGTGCTAGTCGCAGCTTGCTCTGCTCCTAAGGAAACCGACACCTATATCCGATCAAACCCGAAGATCGGGAGGCAAGACACCCCAAAACACACTTGCCACGGTGTGGCACAAGTTACAACACCTTTGGGCTCTCCCCAGCGTAATTGGAACTGGCCCCGCGGCTGCCAAATCGATCGCAGGTTCCCCCTCTGCCTCCAAGCTGATCCCAAGATGGCCGCCGGGACCGGGAGGCTGCATTAGAAACAGCCGATTCCGGACTCACGGAAGGAGGTAAGGGGTGTCCCTGCGCTTCACCGATCTAGGCGGAGGTGCGCCGTTGCAGTCGGGGGGTCGCCGCTCGCCCCCCCTCACATAACCCTCTCTAATAAACTTATCCCCACACGCCCGTGCCCTGCCGGAGTAGCAAGATGGCGCCGGCTAAAGTGTGAGGCGCCGACAGCTGCCGATCGGAGGCGCGGCGGAACCGGAGTGGGTGCCTTCCCTTGTGGCTCCAGGGCCCTGTGAGCTCCGTGGGAGGAAGGGGGGGACGATCCACCCAGAGGGGGGAAGACTTACCACTCAGCGCGGCCCTGTTTGAGTGGTGGCCGGCGGCCATCTTGGTTCACCCATCTGGCACATCACTGCTGGGAGTAGCCGGCGGCCATCTTGGTTCACCCATCTGGCACATCAGTGCTGGGAGTAGCCGGCGGCCATCTTGGTCCACCCAACCAACACAGACACTGTTAAGAGATGGTTGGCGGCCACCTTGCTCCTCCCAAACAGCACAAACTGCATTTAAGTAAATAAAAGATAAAGTGACACTGAAAATAAAGAGCTGGAAGAAAGTGTTAATGAAAATTCACCCACTCTCCCTCCCCTACAAACCATTTTCACTGGGAGTCCCAACATCCTCCATTAACTTTCCACTGGGCCCAGTACAGTCTCTAAAATCGGCCCAGATGAGAAGGGGGAGAGCAAAATCACATGGAACAAAGGCTCAATTAAAAGCAACCATGGAACCGCTTCCAATGTTTGTGTGATCAGGTCTCCATAGGAATGAGGGGGCTTATTCCAATTTAACTTTTCTCTTTTTTTTTTTTTTTTTTTTGTGCTACATCACCTAAATATATTCAGCTCTATTCAAAGTCAAAAAACTTACCAAGAAAAAACAACAAACATGCCATCCACTAAACAAAAAAAACCGGTGGCCAGACGTGAGGCATCCCTTTTCTTCAAAAAACAAAATACCAAAGATCAAGAAGCGTCTACCGCAGGCGGAGACGCAGATTCAGATCTAGACTCTGGAGAAGAGACGGACGCTCCACTTACCCGCAAAGAAATGATGGGGTTTGTACAAGAACTAAAAAGCTCTTTCCACTCTGAGATGCAGAGCTTCCGCCGCAGCATCAGAGAGGAGATTGCGTCCATAGGTGACCGCATTGTGGACTTGGAGGAGAAAGTGGATAACACCGCCCTTGCACAGGAGACCCAAATGCGAGACATCGAGGAATTAAAAACTCAAGTCAAAACTATCTTCGAAAAACTGGAAGATACGGAGAACCGGTCAAGACGCAATAACCTGCGGATCAGAGGTATCCCGGAAGAAGTGGACAATGCCCAATTGGATGCTTATCTCACTCGGCTTTTCATGTCCCTGCTACCCGAAACATCGGATGAAAAACTTCAGATGGACAGAGCCCATAGGCTTCCTAGGCCGAAAGGCCTAGACCCAGCAAAGCCACGAGATGTGATCACTCGCCTACACTATTTCCGTATTAAAGAAGAAATACTGAGAGCCGCTAGAACCACCCCAAAGATAAAGCAGGATAATGTTCCACTCCTCATCTTCCCGGACTTGGCTCAAACCACGCTGAATAAACGGAGAATGTTCACGCAGATCACCAACTCACTGCGGAACAATAAAATCCGCTATCGCTGGGGTTTCCCGTGCAAAATTTTGTTCACTCATCAAGAGACGATGTACATCCTACTCTCACCTGAAGAAGGTGAGGAAAAACTACGATCATTGGGCTTACTCGAACCAGAGGATCCGGAGGCCTCTCAAAAGCCTCGTCATTCACCTAAGGCACAACGCCAGGCATGGGTGAAAACACCAACCTCTGGGCGAGCAAAGACCCAACCCACTTGAAGAACTAGAGCTGGATACTTATTTAACACCCATTTAAGATGGCAGACAAGCCACAACGTGGTCTGGACTTAAGGTACTCACCGAGACGTGGCCCACTCCAGTAACCCACCTAAAATCTAACCAACATTTGAGGTACCTGGAACACATCGACCAACTCGGTCAAGCCACAATGACCACGACAAGTCCCAAAATCTAGGTTATTTCCTTGTTCATAGTGAAACTATTCTCCCAAGTTACCCACAAGTTCGAATCATTCAAAGTTGGACAATCAGTTTGAACTAACCCGAACACTTAAAAGGACTGACATACAATGTTTGTTTGGAACTGTTTTCTAGACAAAATTGTATTTGTAATATAAGTTTATATGTTGTCTATAATAGAATTGGTCTCCAAAAGTTCAGCTACCAATTCTCTATTACAGGTTAAAATATTAAAGGTTACGTTTTAGGTAATTTTTCCATGTTATTTATCCCTCTCCCCCTGTAAAATACGAATGCAGAGTCTGCCAAACTATAGTTGCCAGTCAACCCTACTCAATGCCTTTAAAATTGAGAAAAGACATGTTGCTGTAAACAGTTATAACGTTTAATGCCCCCCATTCTTGCTTTTACTTCCCTGATGTGTAAGATCACACACACAACCCACCCCGTACTCTATGGGGTGATTTTGTTTTCCCTCTTCGAAAGTTTAGCTCCTAAACAACGGAGCACTGCGACGTCAAGCCGCTGGGCCACTGCCCGCCCCCCTCACGTTCATTTAACCTGTGAGTGCGAGAGACTTGCACCACAGGTCCTACCATGGCTGGTCCCCCCAAACAATGTTTGGAAGCCGGGGTCCTCGGTTTACCCCTCCCCTCCCTCTCTATCCCTCCCCTCCTCCAAGTTTTGCAAGCATTTGCCACTACCATGTAATAATATGTATATCTCTCGTTGTATATGTTCCCATACCAGATTGTTTCCAAAGACGGATGTACCGACTCTTCAGCTGTATGTAAGTTATCACTCTGTTCATTTGTATTATAGAACCTTGAACCACTACCATGCCGATTAATATAATATCCCAAAACACCAAGGGCTTAAACACCCCCCGAAAGAGACGTATTGCTCTCTCGGAAGCCAAAAGACTGGCAGGAGATATAATCTTGCTACAAGAAACTCATTTGAAAAAAGAGGATCAGTCGCTGCTGTTCAGCAATGACTACCCCCTAATCTACCACTCATCAGCTCCCACGAAAAAAAATGGCGTAGCAACACTTTTCCATAAAAATTTAAACTTCAAAGTAGACAAAATTAAAAATGATCACGCTGGGAGAATTCTAATTATTACAGGGTCACTGGACTCCACTGATATAACAATAGTCAACACCTATGCCCCCAATGAAAATCAAGAGTCCTTTTTCCAGGAACTAACAAATTTAATTCTCTCTGTCCAGAAAGGTCTTTTAATTTTAGCAGGAGATCTAAACGCAATTATGGACCCAAATCTAGATAAATCTCCCAGTCCCCCCCCGCCACAAAAAATAGCCCCCCCCACTCGGGGACTTGTATCTATGACCAAGGATCTATTGTTGGTAGACTCCTGGAGATTAGTCAATAGCAATGTAAAGGATTTCTCCTTTTTCTCTCACCCCCATAATAGCTATTCTCGAATTGACTATATCCTAATAGACCAACAAATTAGCAATAATATTTCCTCAGCAGTAATTGCCCCCTCTGCTTGGTCAGACCACTCTACGCTTATAACCAAATTGGCTGGCCTCACGTCCAAAAATAAAACAAGGTCGTGGTCCCTGAATGAATCCCTACTACTGAACCCACAAAATCTCCAACTAATAGAAAAAGAACTGGCCCAATACTTTGAATTAAACAATACCCCAGAGGTTTCCTCTTTTACCCTTTGGGAGGCCCACAAATCAGTGATAAGAGGCAAACTGATTGCCCTGGCTTCTCAGAAAAAAAAAGAAAAAACAAAACAAATTGAAACACTAACACAAAAATTATCAGAACTAGAATCTACCCACAAGTCAAATCCATCTCGGAAAAATTATAGGCAGATAATCTCAGTGAGGGGCGAACTAAACCTTTTGTTAGTGTCAAACGCAGAAAGAGCTATAAGATGGAGCCAACAGAAGTACTATGAAAAAAGTAATAAAGCAGATAGAATGTTGGCACGCAAATTAAAGCAAAAACAAGCTAAGGCTAAAATTCACAACATCTACACTAAAAATGGCTCAGTATCTCACAACCCCAAAATCATAAGCGATGCATTTAGGGACTACTACACATCCCTTTACAATCTACCAGGCCCAGTGGGAGACTCGGCTAAAGAGAAAAGAGCAATAAAAATTCGAAATTATCTAGCAAAATGCCGACTCCCTACTCTAGACCCAAACGACATCACAAACCTTGAAAAAACTATAGAGCCCCTGGAAATTATGGAAGCAATAAAATCCCTGAAAATTGGGAAGGCCCCTGGTCCGGATGGATTCTCTAATCTTTATTACAAGAAATATTCCACAACTCTCCTCCCATTTCTTACCAAAGTCTTCAATGAGATGACACAAGGCGCACCCCCTCCTAGAGACATGCTTCAAGCTACCATAGTGGTAATCCCCAAAGAGGGGAAAGATCCCCTACTGTGCTCTAGCTACAGACCTATTTCGCTATTAAATACAGATTTAAAACTATACGCAAAGATTCTGGCCAATAGATTAAATAGTATCCTCCCTAAATTGATTCATCCGGACCAGGTGGGGTTTGTCCTGGGCAGACAAGCCCTTGATAACACAAGGAGGACAGTGAATCTAATACACGTAGCAAATCTCACGAAGTGCCCATCTCTATTACTTTCTTTAGACGCTGAAAAAGCGTTCGATCGATTAGATTGGCAGTTTATGTCAGCTACGCTTTCGCAGATGGGATTCACAGCCAAAATTTTAAATAGTATAAACACACTATACTCCACACCAACGGCCACTGTAAGGACGAACAGCTCTCTGTCTGACCCCTTTCCAATATTAAATGGAACCAGGCAGGGTTGTCCGCTCTCACCTTTATTGTTTGCCTTAGCCATAGAACCATTAGCATGCCAGATAAGGATGAACCCCAATATTGCGGGTATTTCTGTTGGCCAGGAAGAATTCAAAATAGCTCTTTTTGCGGACGATATTCTATTGACACTTTCAAAACCCCTCACATCCCTCCCTAACCTTTTCCATGTATTATCAGAATTCGGCTCACTTTCAGGTTATAAAATTAATCATTCCAAATCCATGGCCCTTAGTTTAAACCTCCCTAAAGAATTAGTAAAATTACTCCAACTAAATTTTGACTTTAAATGGAATGCGAACCATATTAAATATCTAGGGGTGCAACTAACAAAACATTATTCGACCCTATACAACGCAAATTTTAAACCCTTTTTTGAGCAGATAGTCAAGGACTTAGCCAATTGGAACCCATATATAATATCCTGGTTTGGGAGAATAACCACTATTAAAATGAACATTTTACCTCGACTCCTCTACCTCTTCCAAACCCTCCCGGTTAAAATCTGTCAGAAAGATCTAAACAATATTCAGAAGAAAATTTTGAAATTTGTCTGGCAAAACAGGCGACCTAGAGTCCGCAAAGATATTCTTTATAAGTCCAAATTAGAAGGAGGCTTAGCTCTTCCGAACTTACAAAACTACTATAGAGCAGCTCAATTAGGGCAACTTGTTAGCTGGCATTCAAACCCAACCGAAAGGAGGTGGGTCGAGATAGAGGATTTGATCTGTTCCCCATGCAAAATAAAAAATCTTCTCTGGCTCAACAAAAAGTCTAGACCACCCGAGAGTCTCAAGAACCCGGTGATATCCTTTGCCTGTAATCTTTGGGACTCCCTCAAATCCAAGTTTCAACTAACTGGTTCCCCTTCCCTCATGCAACCCCTATTCTCGGACCCCTCCCTTCCTTTTTACACAGAAAACCCACTCTCCCATACCTGGGTTCAAAAAGGACTCACGAGAGTCAAGGATATTCTCACTCAAGGGAAAGTCCCCCCATTCGCTTCTTTACAAACGAATTATGACATCCCCACGGCCGACTTTTTCAGATTTCTCCAGGTTAGGCATTATATCCAATCAGTCTACAAATCAGGTCAACCCCAGGCTTTGACTTTATTTGAAGTCTGGTGTCTACACCAGCCCCATATGAAGGGCATTACATCCAGAGTATATCAAAGTTTATCCTCTATCAAGAGCAACCAAACCCCCGATAACTATATGGTATCCTGGGAAAAAGATTTTAATGTCTGTATAGATCTCGATATTTGGAAAGACATCTGGGAAGCTGCCTCCAAAAATTCATCGTGCGTTGTAATAAAAGAGAATATTTACAAGTTAATATACAGATGGTACATGACTCCTGCCAGACTGCACTCTTTTCTCCCAGGGGTCTCCCCACTATGCTGGCGTGGTTGTGGCGAAGTTGGGGATATTCTGCATATATTCTGGTCATGTCCCGAAATCCAACAAACTTGGACAGAAGTGTTCACCTTAATACACAAGATCCTAGATATCACTGTCCCACATGACCCAGTATATATATTGTTAGGCAAGCCAATAGCCAATATTCCCCGAAAAAAAGCTAGAGTACTAACCCAAATGTTAAATGCTACACGGTGTACAATTGCCAAAAATTGGAAACAACCTGCCCCCCCATCCTTAAACCAAATAAACAATAAAATTTGGCATATAGTTTATATGGAAAAACTCTCAGCCTATCTGAATGGCTCGACCTCACAATTCTCTGAGATTTGGGCTCCTTGGTTTCGCCATGCAGGTATATCCCCATACATAGATTAGAATACTTGGAACAGAGTGATATATGTGACAGTTAAATTGTTGTGTACAATGCTATATTTTTACAAATGCTATCCCTTCCCCCCCCTCCCCTATCCCCCCTTTTATATGTTATATGTTTTGTTAATTTTTCTTTTGTATGAAAAAAAAATGTTTAATAAAAATTTAAGTAAAAAAAAAAAAAAACGCAAAACCATCGGAAACAATAATAAAACCAAGCCATCAAAATGATAAACAATGTAAAAAATAAACAGAAATATAAAAAATAACACAATAGAAATTAAGCATTTGCCCAAAAATACATTGGCTAATACTGTTGTAGCCCATCGACCCCACCACCCCCAACCTCAGATCGGGTACCCTAGGGTGTTTCTTGGTCTGGCTACAGGTCTGTGTGTGGTGCGTACCTGCTGGCAACAGGAGGGCCTGAGTCTCCCGCGGTGACAACAGGACAGGTCTCTGGGGTGGATGCCTTTGTTCTCCTTTAATGGTGCAGCGCCTCCATCTGTAGTAGGCCCCAGGGATACGGGTGGAATCCCTACTGCAGAATCCTCTCCCAGGGATGAGAGATTCCAGTCTCACACACTGTCTCTTTAAATAGCAGCAGCTCTTTATTATCCTCTCAGCAGTAGCAGTCAATGCAGTAAATACACAGCCAGCCAGCTGTCCTCCTTCAAGATGTCCCCTGCCTCCACTCTGGGCCTAAGGGCCACCCAGAGTGGGGCTAGCTCTTCCCTCACCCCCTAAGCAGGGTGAGAGGTTCTTGGTCCACCTATCTATATCTATCAGCTCTACTCATCACACTCCCACTTGACTGACTCTTGACACTTGACTAACTCACACATTACTCTAAATAGGAAGTTGCACTGCCATACGTAGATTCAGCAGGCACCGCCCCTGTGCCTCTTGATTGGACACAGAGTCAGGTGACCTCCCTTCACTATCCAGGGAAATTGCTTGAGGTGGGGGAAACCCATGATAACTCCTGGCAGACCTGCCCTTACACAGGGATTACTGCCAGGAGGAGAGTAGAAATATAGCCCATTAATTTACCAGGGCTACACTGTATTTAACTGTGCCCTAAAGGGGCACAGATTAATACAATAGCAGTCAATGGACAATCAAACACATAAAAATACAAAAATACAATCAAAAAACCTGGAATACATTGTTTGTCATTTTGATGGCTTGTTTTTATTTATTTTTCCGATTGCTTAGCGTTTTTAATTAATTATTTCTTGTGTTGGCTCCTGCTTTTAATTGATGTGTTGGATAGTGGTTTTCTTAATTCATTGATTTGTTGGCTACTGGTTATAATTAATTAATTGTTTTTTTGGTTACTGCTTTTATTTATTTTATTGGACACCCTGCTTCCCGAGATACAGGCCCTGTTATGAGGTGCCGGTATCTCCTATGCATTGAAATGTCCCACGTCACGTGACCGTGGGAATCAAATGCATAGTAGATACCAGCACCCCATAACGGGGCCTGTATCTCGGGAAGCAGGGGGTCCCCGGATCTCAAATCAATGCGTTCTGTTCTGGAGACCCCCTGCTACAATACACTAGTAATAAAATTTAAATTAAAAATTATTATTTTCGGGTGAGATTTGCGCAGGGAGAGGAGACTCTCTCTCTGAAGCAGAAAGAACTCGCTGGGTGAGCCCTTTACAGAGGGTCGATCATCACGTCGCTGGCTACTCGCCATGTTTGCAAATGTTGCTATCACTGGTATTTGGGGCTTTCTGCATACCGTGATAGCAAAGCTGTAAAAAATGGCAATTTAAACGGGACAGCGATTTTATTTTTTATCGGAGCTTAGTGCATAGGCCCCTTTAGTTGCAACCTGTTTGATAACACTCATCCTGGCTCACTGACAGGACTGAGCATGACATCTCTTCAATTACAGTGTCACACCATATTTCCAAGTTATTGCTCAACTCATTCATACAGATGAAGCCGATTCATTTTATTCTCTGCTGGGATATATTGGAAACTAATACAGCATGAAACATGGCTTATGTTTGCAGTTTTGAATAGTTGTCCAGGGAGCACAAGTCATCGGTTGGCACATAAAAAAGAGAAAACACAAATAGTGCAATCCTACAGTATATAAACACTAGTGAAGGGGGCATGGGGCACCTGATAGAAGAAAACTCCTCAAGAAATGTACACTCACAATTTTGATAGAATAAACAGGCGTTTTATACCCAGAGCAGGAATAGAAGACGTCCCAGTGTAGTTAGACTGATAAAAATCCTCAGATGCAGGATTAGGCAGCTTCACATGGACGCTCACAAACACCCCACAGAAAAAGAGTGGAAAACTGGATTGTGCAGAAGGTGAAGATACAGTATTTTTGATATACACACACAGTGAATAGGTAATGCCAACTCACATGCTGACCCTCATCACGGGTAATATGCAACAAGGCTGCTGGCTAGGTATACCGGCGATTGGAGCCGAGGTCTCGTGGTCGTAGGTGCTCTCACGCAGGGGCTGGTGTGCCTCAAGTCCCTGCAATCCTGGTGCTCCTCTCACTTCCATGTTCCACCGGGCATTCCAGCCGGCGTCTCCATGTGGTCGGTCTTCCGGATCCCATTCGCCTGGCTGCCAGAACACAACTCAACGAGTTTCGCAGTCTTTGCTTCATCAGGAGTTGAAAGCGTAGTGACATTGGTGAATGAAGACTACTTAATAAAGACCCAATCAGTGTAGTCAATTGTGAACAAGCCCCTAAAATGGGGCAATGACTGTGCCTAACCTCTTGTAACTATAACCAGCCGGTTAGTGTAGCAATACATCATTCCTTAAGCCAGGCCTGCACAACATACAGCCCGCGGGCCACCTGCAGCCGCCAGGACTCCCTGTGCGGCCAGCAATGGCCTCCTTCCAACCCCCCTTCACTTCCCTTTCCCCTTCCCTGGTAGGGAAGGAAGGAGCATGCTACAGCAGTGTGACCACGCATCCCCCCCGAGCTCACACCAGCAATTTATGGACACATGGATGCGCTCCCCCCCCGAGCCCACACCAGCAGTTGATGGACACATGGATGCGCTCCCCCATCCCCCCCCGAGCCCACACCAGCAGTTGATGGACACATGGATGCGCTCCCCCATCCCCCCCCCCCCCCCCGAGTCCACACCAGCAGTTGATGGATGCACCGACGTACTCCCCCCTACCCCAGAGCCTGCTCCAGCAGGGTGTCACGCTCTAGCAGTGTGACCTGGAACTTCTGGGGTCTGCTGCGCGCTTCTTACCTCGCGCTTCACCCTGGTACCTGTAGCCACACGGCCAATACCTCCTGCCGCTGCTTCTTCCGCCGCTGCTTATTGCGCTGCCGCTGCGATCAGGTAGGCATGGGGGGGGGGAGGGGGAGAGGGGTTGATGATGAAGGGGGGACTGCTGAATGGGACTGGGGCAGATGATGAAGGGGGGACTGCTGAATGGGACTGGGGGAGATGATGAAGGGGGGTACTGCTGAATGGGACTGGGGAAGATGAAGGGGGGGACTGCTGAATGGGACTGGGGAAGATGAAGGGGGGGACTGCTGAATGGGACTGGGGAAGATGAAGGGGGGGACTGCTGAATGGGACTGGGGCAGATGATGAAGGGGGGACTGCTGAATGGGACTGGGGGGGATGATGAAGGGGGGGACTGCTGAATGGGACTGGGGGAGATGATGAAGGGGGGTACTGCTGAATGGGACTGGGGAAGATGATGAAGATTGGGTGGTTGATGATGATGAGGGGGACTGCTGAAAGGGACTGGGGGAGATGATGAAGATTGGGTGGTTGATGATGATGAGGGGGACTGCTGAAAGGGACTGGAGAAGATGATGAAGGGGGATGACGACTGCTGAATGGGACTGGGGGAGATGAAGAGGGGTTGTTGATGATGAAGGAAGCTGGGGGAGATGATGAAAGGTACTGGGGGAACTGCTGATGATGGGTGCTGGGGGAGAAATGTTGTTTTGTGTATTTTCTGTATGTCTGCGTTCTCACCAAATAAATACCATTTTATTCAACAATGTTGTCCTCTCTATCATGAATATGAACAAAAACAAACAACGTTCTTGTCTGACTAATGACAATTTGGAAGACATTTTGAAGACGTCTACTACAAATAAGACCCCGGAATACAACAAGCTTGTTGCTGAAAAGAGGTGTAATACCTCTCATTAAGTTTGTGAGATGAATAATAAATGCTGTTTTACCCGTGCGGCCCGAATCTGTTTTCCTTGGACCATTTCGGCCCTTCTCACTTTACAAGTTGTGCAGGCCTGCCCCTAGCTAAGATCTCTTAGTATTAAACACATCAACGTATAAACTTGATGCGCCTTATGTTTGCAGAGCAGACTCCATATTATACTGTATCCCTACCTATATATGCATAGCTATATACGGATGTCTGTCTTTGATGACCTGATAAACAAATGCGGACCCCAGAAAACCTTTAAGCATTGTGTGTTGGGGGTAACAGCTACTTTATCACTTTAAGGTTACAGGTTCAACTCTCTGCAAGGTCAACTCAGCCTTTACTCTCACGGTGGTAGAAAATATAAATAATCATTATACTGTAAAGTGAGCTATTATAATGACATTAATGCATTAATTATGTCTGAAAGTACTTTGACATCTAAGCAGTAAGAAGTGCAAAGCTATTAATATTAACACCATATAACACTTAAATATATAATGTTTTTTTTTTAATCAAAAGTAAATTCAACATTAAGAATACTTACATTAATACATTGGTGCAGGAAGAAGCTAATTTCATATTGAATACATTAAAATAAAGGTCAAAACTATAAAGGGAGCAGAGGCACTAATTATATTATTAATAATAATGTTGCACTTTAACAGTACTTTTCATTTGAAGATTTCAAAGCATTTCGGAAACCAATTAAACATGATTACAATTATTTGGTTTATGAACCTAAAGGGCACAAGTAGAGCACTAGGATTGACTAAATTAATGTCCTTCTCAAGCCTTTCGCCGCTGGTCGAGCCATGTACAGTCAGAAAATATATTCCTGCACAAATTAAGTGGAAATGACACACCTGTAAAACGTTTCATCTCTCAACACTTTTACTACTGACCTTATCCCACAGTGTAAAACCTGCACAATAGTGTCTATAAGAAACATTAAAAATACTAAACGTGTAGGGGAGATTCATTAAACTGGTCAAGTCAGTGACCGTTAACAGTGTAATGAACATCCCCCACAGTCTCACTCTATTGTGAGGATAAATACAGTCTCACTCTTTTTTAAAGAAAAATATATGTCCATCACCAATGGCTTCACAATGTCAAATTAAGGAAGCTATACTGTTTGTTTCCAACAATAGCAAAATCCTTTTCAGGTGTGGCATGGAGCCTTTTATATAAAGCCGAGTTATTGCAAATTTATTGGACCCATTATAGACAGGCTGTGTCCATGATAACAATTTCAGAAATAAATGTTGTTATGGAGGGAGCTGAATAGGAAAGGAAATACCTGCTTGGTCTGACGCCTTCCATTTGGTACTGTTCTGATTACATGGTTGTCACTTCTTTTTTATTCTTATAGACTGAACAATTCTTTTTTTTCTGTATCATATACAGTAATGTAGTTATAGCTGTGAGCAGGAATCAAGTAGAGGAGACTTTAAATGACAATACTACCTCCTGGCTTTTTTTTTTCTTCAACCCATCCTCATTTTGGTGTCCCATTTGCATTTAGAGATAAGTAAGAAACCATGTATTTATTTTTGTACAAACGTTACGAGCAAAAAGGAGTCTGGGAAAATCCAAGGCAAGCAACAACCCGGAAAGACTAGTTGAGACAATTTCACTATAGCTCATTTCTGTGAGCTTGATAAAAAGTAATATTATAATTAACAAGGCAGCTGAGAGAGACAGGTATACTTTATATGACGAGGTCACACGGAAATCTAAAGATGCAAGCAGCTACTGTAGGAGTAATGTCCTTGTTTCAGGTCACTAAGGTGCTTACGTTCCACACAGACAATGCCAAAGAGTGATAACTGAGTGCAGTAGGATCAGTTTCTATGGCATACACCATTAAAGTGATTTACAGGATGTCTTAGTAGTGTGTGAGCAAATCAGCTAGAACATTTAAAAGGAACTGTATATGCAAGGATGCAATGATTTTGGCAAAACAAGGGTTAGTTAAGTTTAGTTGCAGCCATACTGTATGTACCCACTCCTAGGGGAGCAGCTGAATCTCACATTCCTATCATCCTCATCTAGCAAACATTAAAAGCTCACAGTGCAAACCCATATTCATGTAAATCTCCTAATCATCTTGATTGTTAAATATTTCATTACTGCAGTGGCTCCTGCTAATCCCTTATGTAAAGAGGAGTAAACCAAACAAAAAAAAAAACATGCATCATAAAAAGTGAAGAGATAATGCATTCATATCACAGCCCAGCAGGGAATAAGTAGTAGTAATAATAATAATTTGAGAACATCCAGGACATTCTATTTTCCTGGAGATCTTTTGTGTTCCAAACATTACCTTTGAAAAGAACTCTGGTCATAAGGGAATAGCCTAGCATAGGACTGTTATTTACTGCCTCCCAACCTCTGGGACTTATAAAATGTGTCTCTGTACCACCATCTTTTTGATTTACCATAAGTATGAAGGTTGGGAACATGCAGAAGAATACCTACTTTATGTACACTGTTGAAATATTCTTCTATACCAAGTACAGAAATCTTTTTTATTGTCTCAATCTACCGTGATACTGACACTGGAGGCCATATGAGGTATCATAAAAACAAGAAACTCTCAAAAAAAGTACAGCCCCCCCAAACAAGGACTACATCTTTCAAATCAATGTGCATTCCATGGCATGCACAACAACCTTCAGTGCCTCATACAAACACTTTATGGTATTCATTTCACTGACAAATGGATCTGGAGAGCACTGAAAACCAATGTTTTGTAGCTGCTTTGGAGAAACGTACCTTATTGTGGACAATGGGATAACTTTTTAACAAGTTAGATCAACAACATGTTGCATTTAGCAAAAGTTAACCGGTATTAAAATGTGGTCTAATGGCACTTTCACTACTTTTGACACAGATAAATGCGATTTAAAATCAGCTTCCTATGACCTTGGACAAAAACATTAGAAGGGACATTTGTAAACTGAACCAGGATCTGTATTAGGCACCGATGTTTAGATTGATCTCTACAGAACAGGGATTTGTATCTTAACATATACAGTGCTGCGAACATTCCCGTGCTGTATAATTTTATAAAATGAATTCAACAGGACTAGTCTATTTGAGCATCTTGGCCAGTATACACATGAAAAACATGACTCCCACAAATACAATAACTGGTTACTTGTTTGTCATCTTTAGAAAATTCAAGTAAATAAAGCACATGGCGCCAATGGCATACGCCCAAGAGTTCTTAAGGAGCGAAGTTCAGTAATAGCCAAACCATTACCACAGGCTCAGTACCACAAGATTGGCGTAAAGCAGACGTGGTGCCTATATTTTAAAAGGGAGCTAGATCACAACCTGGGAATTACAGACCTATAAGCCTGACTTCAATAGTGGGGAAGCTACTTGAAGGTTTAGTATGGGATAATATTCAGGAATACCTAATGGATAACAAAATTATTAGTAATAGTCAGCATGAATTTCTGAAGGATAGGTCATGCCAAACTAACCTTATTAGTTTATTTGAGTAGGTAAGTAGGAATTTAGACCAGGATAATGCAGTTGATGTGGTCAACTTAGATATTGCAAAGGCTTTTGATAAGGTTCCACACAAGAGATTAGTGTACAAAATAAAGCAAGGTGGACTCGGTAAAAATATTTGCACCTGGATTGAAAACTGGTTGAAGGATAGACAACATTGAGTTGTCATAAATGGAACCTTTTCAGGTTGGGCTAAAGTTGTGAGTGGAGTAGCTGAAAGATCGGTACTGGGATTCCTGCTTTTTAACTTGTTTATTAATGACCTTGAGGTTGGCATAGAGAGCAAAGTCTCCATTTTTGCTGATGACACCAAATTGTGTAAGGCAGTAGAATTAGAGCAGGATGTAATTTCTCTGCCAAAGGACTTGACTAGACTGGAAACTTGGGTAGATAAATGGCAGATGAGGTTTAATACAGATACATGTAAGGTTATGCTTTTGGGAAACAAGAATATACAAGCAACCTAAAAATTAAATGGGAAAAAAATGGTGGAGTCCTTAATAGAGAAGGATTTAGGAGTGCTTGTAGAGAGCAGGCCTGGCAATAGTACCCAATGTCATGCAGTACAGTAGCTGCAAAGTCAAATATGATCTTGCATTAAACAGGGAATGGGTGGAAGGGCATTAAGCATAATTATGCCTCTTTACAAAGCATTATTAAGACCACACCTTGAATAGGGAGTACAGGTTTGGGCACCACTCCATAAAAAAGACATTATGGAACTAGAAAAATTGCAGAGAAAGAAAATATGACGGAGGAGAGGCTAGTTAATTTAGATTTGTTTAGATTTGTTTACATTAGAAAGAGGTGTCTAAGAGGGGATATGATAACTATGAACAAATATATTCAGGGATAATATAAGGAGCTTTCAAAAGAAATATTCATCCCAAAGCAGTACAAAGGGCACGGGGGTCATCCCCTAAGGTTGGACGAAAGGAGAATTCACCAGAAACACAGGAAAGGGTTCTTTACAGTAAGGGCAGTTAACATGTGGAATTCATTACCCATGGAGACTGTGATGGCAGATACAATAGATATCTTCGAAAAAAAAGGTTGGACATCTTTTTGAAAAGGAAATGTCTACATGGATATACCAAATAAGTAAACATGGGAAGGATGTTGATCCAGGGAAAAATGTGAT
Organism: Ascaphus truei; assembly: GCF_040206685.1. Classification (NCBI taxonomy): domain Eukaryota; kingdom Metazoa; phylum Chordata; class Amphibia; order Anura; family Ascaphidae; genus Ascaphus; species Ascaphus truei. The sequence continues at coordinate 317,323,571 of NC_134485.1, forward strand.
TGCCATTATTGGTGTCAGGAAGGAATTCATTTCCCCCCTCATGAGACAGCATTGGATGATGTTTTACTGGGGTCTTTTTGTTTGCCTTCCTGTGGATTAAAATACTTTAAATACAAATATAGGATAAGTATCTGTCACATAAATTTAGTATACATTGAACTTGGACATAAGTTTTTTTTTCCAACCTCATCTACTAAGTAACTACTGTATATAACCTGTCTTTTTGTATGTACTGTATATATACAATTTATTTTTAATTTCTCCACTCTCCCAAATGCTTAGTGAGGAAGGAGGAAATTGGTTGTGAGAGAAGTTACCAGTTCTCCTCAATATACTCTTGTTGATGCTGGGTGTCTCTCCTTAAATAGTTATTAGGAACTGAGGAAACATGGTGGATGACTGGGACTTTCGTCCCTGGAATGGAAGAATCTCCAGAGGGCCCAAGGCAGAAGTGTACCCCAAAGAAATGCCTGTTTGGTTCTGACAGTGAGAAACCCTGAAAAAACAAAGGAGTCTTTCAGTCTCGGTGCAGAGCCCCAAGTCTCTCGGATAGAGATTCGCAGTCTCCGTGCCAAGGTGGAAGTCTCTGAGAGAGTTTCACAGTCTAGGTACCGAGTGGGAGATCTTCCAGAAAGAGGTCCAAACTCTCAATATAGAGCTCGATGGCTCTCGCCAGGAGGTCAACAGTCTCCGAACAGAGTTGGACATATCACAGAACGAGGTTCATACTCTCCACTTAGAGCTCGATGCCTCACACTAGGATATCAGCGGTCTCTACACAGAACTGCATAGCTCTAAAAAGGAATTTCACAATCTAGCGGCAGAGCTGGAAGTCTCTCAAAAAGATATCCGCAGTCTTAAGCCACGCTTATATTCACGGTGATGCTGACGTCACGCTGCAGTCACTGAAAAAAATCTAATTGAATTGACTTCCAGTGATCATGACCAAGCCACCGCGCCGCTCTTACTATAAGTGCACGCGACGGATGCAATACATTTGTTTTGACATGACATTGCGTCGCCGGGACTATAAGCGTGGCCTCAGTACGGATCTTGAAGGAGCTTCACACCCTCAACGTAGAGCTAGAAGTCTCATGCCAGGAGACCTGGAGTCTCAACTCAGAAGTGCGTAAATGGAAGGAGGACTACGAGAAGTCCCTGAGGGTTATAGAGACTGTGGAAAGAAAAGATAGAAACCTGACAGAGGAGGTTTCATATCTGGCTGATAAAACCAATAAAGAATTTCAGGAAAAGCAATAACTCCAACAGGGGAAAGTTGGCAGTACAGTTAGCACTGAAAGAAGCAGAGAGTGCTCTTCACCAGGAAAAGAGAAAATCCCTGTGTCTGTAATTGGAACTCTCTCAGATCAGAGCAGACTCTGAAAGAAAGAAGAGAAGCGTTCTAAGGCCTCGGTCCCGCTGCGCTCGTTGGCGCGGGTGGCCATGTCGCGAGTTCCCCACCAGCAGGGGAATCCTCGCGAGCCGGTCCCCGTCCCCCCTGGCGGCACAGCTGACTACACGCTGTGGCGCGTCAGCCGCTAGGAGACACAAGAGAATGGTGTTTCCTAGCGTTGACGCGTCACGTGGTGTGGCTGTGAGCCAATGGGGAGGGGAGGCTTCGGGAGGAGGAGAGGCTTCGGGGAGCGGGGAGGAGTGTGGAGTGAAAGCAGGTGAGTGCCTGTCTGTGTGTGTGTCTGAGTGCGTGCGTGCCTGTCTGTGTGTGTATGTGTGTGCCTGAGTGCGTGAGTGCCTGCCTCTATCTGTGTGTATGAGTGCTTGAGTGCCTGCCTGTGTGTGCGTGCGTGTGTGTGTATGAGTGCGTGAGTGCCTGCCTGCCTGCCTGCCTGTGTGTGTGTGTGTGTGTGTATGTATGTATGAGTGCCTGCGTGTGTGTTTAAACTTACCCTCAGTAGCTCCAGCCCGAGTCTGTGGAGGGAGGGGGGGGGAGAGTAGCGGGTCCCTCCGCTCAAGCCACGCCCCCCCTCCCTGTCAAGCCTCCCACTCCCGCCCACCTCCCGCTCCGGCTCCCGCTCCCTACAGACCGCATATCGCGGTCTGTGTATGTCAGCGCACCGCCTGTCTGCAGTGCGGGGCGCCGACTCTGGGAGCGGGGCCTTAGCCTAACTCTCCAGAAATATGGCCAAGTTCTCATCCAAGGAACATTGGAGAGAGAAAGGTATCTGTGCTAATGCTATGTAGCGCTCATCATACAGGCTGCCTACAGAGCTGCCTCATCAGCTGTGTCTTTCTCCAGTCAATATGGAGAATGCAACGACGAAGATTTTTTTTTGAATATTTGAAGCAATGTGTAATTTTGCTCCAGTCACATGTTAGGCCGCGACGGATGACGTCGCCGTCGCTGCTAGCAAAAGTTGTAATTCGCTTTCCGGCTGTAACGCTCGGCCTGCCCACAATCCAGACGAGACCCCGGGACTGAGGTGTAAAGGGATAATACCACACACCTAACAGTAAACGGGGGCACGGCCGGAGTGTGGAAGTAGCGTAGATGGTCCAGGTAACTACAATAGAAAGAGTACCGTACTTGCCAACTCCAGTGGTGGTAGGTATAGTCCGTAAACCAATGGTCATGGAATGGAGAGAGCAGCGTAGTTGAGTGTCCATAAGCCGTGTCCAAGGGATATAGAAGTCTGCAAGGTAAAGAGTCCAACGCCAAGTCCAAGGCAGCATAAAAGAAGTCCAAAGCCAAAGGTCAATATCCAGGGAGGTCAGCAGAATATCCAGGGACAGGAACAGGGACTGAAAGACAAAAGGGGCCAGGCAACAGCAGACAGCACCAAGGTACATAAGCTATGCAGAGCAAGGAGGTAATAGTGAGGGGAGACTAAATAGGGGGTTGGGACCAACCAGAGGAAGGGGAGGAACAGAGGAGTGGTCTGAGGAAAGACCTGATAGGAGGGAAGTGTTTGGGAAGCTGGGGCCTATCGGCGCAAGAGGAGGAATGGAGGAGCGGCCCGGGGAAGAGCCTGATGGAAGAGAAGGGCCTGGGGGGCGGACCTGATGGGGAAGAGGCAGGGAAGCGAGTGGAGTGTGCGCCGCGTCATCGGGGCGGAGTCAGGTGCGTGGCGCTAGTAAATGGCAGCCTGGGTCCGCGCGCGACCCGGAAGTGTGGGGGCAGCGGGAGGGAGCCGCAAGGAGTGAGGTACGCCGCCGGGGTGCCTGGGCGGCATGTAAGAGAGGAAAGGAGGCGCTGGCAGCGGGTATACCCGCAGCGCGGATCCTTACAGTACCCCCCCTCGAGTGTCGGACTCCGGACGAACCATCCAAGGTTTGAGGGGAAATTTTTGGTGGAATCGTTTGAGCAGAGATGGAACGTGAAGATTCATATGCGAGACTCAAGAACGGTCCTGAGGTCCGTATCCCTTCCAGTGAACCAGAAATTGGAGTTTGCCCCTGGAGATGCGAGAGTCAATGATGGACTGGATCTCGAACTCCTGTTGTCCTGGTACAATGGGGGGAGGAGGCCAAAGCGAAGGATGAGCGAATCGTTTGCCTTGGATAAAGGGTTTCAACAGAGAGACATGGAACACGGGAGAAATCTTCATAGAGGGCGGCAGGCGAAGCTGATAGGCCACAGGATTAATTTGTCTCAGAATAGTGAAAGGACCCAGGAACCTGGCAGACAATTTAGGGGTTGGGGCCTTCAGTTTGATATTTTTAGAAGAAAGCCAGACCTTATCTCCAGGTACGAACTTATGGGCCTCCCGACGAAGCCTATCTGCTTGTCTCTTTTGTCTTAGCACAGATTCTTGTAAAACTGTTTGAATCCTCCTCCAAGAACCCTGTAGGGTGGATACCCTATCATCAGCTGCAGGAACTCCGGACCTAGGAGAATGCATGGAAAGGCTGGTAGGATGAAATCCGTAGTTTACAAAAAACGGTGATTCTTGAGTGGACTCGTTTTTTAGAGAGTTAATCGCGAATTCTGCCCAAGGGAGCAACTCAGCCCAATTATCCTGAGAATCAGAAGAAAAACAACGCAAATACTGTTCAAGGGACTGGTTCATGCGTTCAGTTTGCCCATTCGTTTGGGGGTGGTAGCCTGAGGAAAACAGAAGGGTGATGCCCAACCTCTGGGAAAATGCACGCCAGAATTTAGAGACAAATTGAGTACCCCGATCCGAGACAATGGACCACGGGACACCATGAATACGGAAAATCTCCTTTACAAAGATATCCGCCAAAGTACTGGAATTGGGTAGACCCTTGAGGGGAACAAAATGAGCTTTATTGGAGAATCTGTCCACAATTACAAGAATAGTAGTCATACCATTAGACGGGGGAAGATCCACAATGAAGTCCATGGCAATGTGACTCCAAGGACGGTCCGGGACCGGGAGAGGTTGTAGAAGACCAGAAGGCTTTTGACGGACAGATTTGTTTTGTGCGCAGACTGGGCAAGGGGAGGTGAAAGCTCTAATGTCCTTTATCATATTGGGCCACAGAAAGTTCGCAGAATGAGATCCATAGTCCTCTTAAACCTGGGATGGCCAGCAGATCTGGAGGAATGACTCCATTCAAGAATTTTGGGATGAAAACGTGGAGCTGCGTAAAGGCGACCATCAGGTACTTCTAGCCCTTCGGGGACCTGTGTTTGAGACTCCAAAATCTTATCCAGAATGTCAAAAGAGGCGGCAGAGATAAACAATTGGGGGGACAGAATACTTTCCGGAACCTCCTGTGACTTCTCCTCAGTGATAAACTGACGGGACAACGCATCTGCTTTGATATTCTTTGTCCCAGGAATATATGAGATGGTGAAGTTGAACCTTGAGAAGAACAACGCCCAACGAGCTTGACGAGGCCCAAGACGGCGAGCACCTTCAATGTAAGAAAGATTTTTGTGGTCTGTCATGATCAGAATGGGTTCCTTGGTTCCTTCCAGAAGATGTCTCCACTCTTGTAATGCCATTTTGAGGGCCAACAACTCCCTGTTCCCCACGTCGTAATTTCTTTCTGCTGAAGAATTTTTTTTAGAAAAAACCCACAGGGGTGTAGTTTATTTTCGGGGGTGGTTCTTTGAGAGAGAACCGCACCGGCTCCCACGTCGGAGGCGTCAACTTCCAAGGAAAGGGGAGGGTGGGAATGGGATGTCGCAGAAGGGGGGCCGAGACAAAGGCCTTTTTAAGAGAATCAAAGGCCCGGCTGGCCTCCAATGGCCAAGAGGAAGGATCATCCCTTTTCTTGGTAAGGGCCGTAATAGGTGCCACCAAGGTAGAAAACCCAGCAATAAATTTCCTAAATAATTTGCGAAGCCAAGGAAATGCTGGACCGCCTTTAAAGAGTTAGGTTGTGGCCATTCGAGTACAGAATTTAGTTCTCTGGATCCATGGAGAACCCTTGATCCGAGACGATATATCCCAAGAAGGTAGTTGAGGATTGATGAAAGACACACTTCTCCATCTTGGCGTAGAAATTGTTGGTCCGTAAACGAGAGAGCACCATCTTGGTATGGAGAATGTGTTCCTCGAGGGTTTTGGAAAAGATAAGGATATCATCCAAGTAGATAATTACAAAAGAATTCAAGAGATCACGAAAAACCTCATTCATAAAGTCTTGGGAGACTGCAGGGGCATTGCACAACCCAAATGGCATCACCAGGTACTCATAGTGAACCGCTGCGCGTGTTAAACGCGGTCTTCCACTCATCTCCACTGCGGATGCGAATCAGGTTATACGCCCCCGTAGATCAAGTTTGGAGAAAATCGTCGCTCCTTGTAGCCTATCGAAGAGCTCCGGGATAAGCGGCAAAGGATAGCGATTCTTGATGGTAATCTTGTTTAGACCACGGAAATCGATGCACAGGCGAAGCGTCCCATCTTTCTTTTTTACAAAGAAGAATCCTGCTCCGGCGAGAGAGGTGGACTTCCAGATGAAGCCTTTTTGAAGGTTTTCTGTGATGTACTCGGACATGGCCTCTGTCTCAGGCAGGGACAATGGATATGACCTGGCTTTAGGAAAAGGGGCACCCGGAATTAAGTCAATCGGGCAGTCGAAAGAGCGATGAGGGGGAAGTTCTTCGGATTTGGCATTACTGAAGACATCCAGGAAGTCCGAATAAACATCTGGTAAGGTGACTCTCTGCGGGGAACGGGTCTCCAACACGGCCAGTACCGCAGCGGGCGGAGAAGAGGATTCCACCTGGGAGGATCTCCATTGTACGGGAAACTCGGCAGTCCAATCAATGATGGGATTGTGTAGTTGCAGCCATGGTAAACCCAGGATGATTTGAACCGAAGGGGAATGGATGACATCAAAAGAAATGAGCTCTAAATGTCCATCCTTCATAGAAAGCTCAATAGGAAGTGTCTCCAAAGAAATAAAGGCTGGCTGCAGGGGTCGTCCATCGATAGCCACCAATCCGACTGGAAAGGCCTTCTTCCGGAGTGGAATATTGTGCTGGACAGCAAAAGCCTGGTTAATGAAATTCCCTCTGGAACCAGAGTCGAGGAAGGCCAGAGCGGGAGTTTGGGTGCTGGCATACTTGAGAAGAACAGGCAGTAGGAGGCATTTGGGAAGGACCTGTGCGGAAGAGGGAACAGAAGAGATGGTACCCAGTGATATTCTCTCATACTTCACTGGGCGTTTGGTGTTTCCCAGCCTGGAGGGACAATGCGGCAGGATGTGCCCAGGAGATCCACAATAGAAGCACAGGCCCTCATCTCTCCGACGTAGTCGCTCCGTAGAAGGAAGTTGATGACTACCCTGTTGCATAGGTTCCGGAAGCGCGTGGAGTGTGCACCGCGTCATCGGGGGCGGATTCAGGTGCTCGGTGCCAGTAAATGGCAGCCTAGGTCCACGCGCGCCCGTAGGGGTGACGCTCGTGACGCGGAAGTGTGGGGGCAGCGGGAGAGGGAACCGCAAGAAGCGAGGTACGCCGCTGGGGAGCCTGGGTGGCATGTAAGAGAGGTAAGGAGGCACTGACAGCGGGTATACCCGCAGCGCGGATCCTTACACCAGCGATGTCGCGGGCGACCACGTCTTTGATTGGTTCAGAGGCTGTCAGAAATTCGTTCCTCCAGCGTCGTTCCCGTCGCGCTTACTATAAGCGGACGCGACAGCGGCAATACATTTGTTTTGCAGCGACATCGCGTCGCCGGCACTTTAAGCGCAGCCTTAGGAAGTGTCTGAGGCAAAGATACCACAGGAAAATGAAAGAAGCCGCTTGTGTGATTCAGTCCAGATATAGATCCTACGTCACAACCAAGCAAGCTGTGCTTTGTTATAAGCGCATCCGCAATACAGTCTCAGTACTACAACCGGCAGTACATAACACCCAGGGAAAAAGAACCGAATTTGGACTGAGACAGACAATACAAATTCAGTCTTGTTACCGTAGCCACGGGCCCCAAACCAGTTTCCTCACAATGAAAATAGCCGCTATGGAGAAAGTTTTTAGCTAGATTAAGAGAGAAGAGTGTCAGTGATCCCGGACCCAAATATACAACCATAGTTGCCCATCCATTTTTGCAAGGGAAAAAGGCACAAGACTACAGGCTTGCGAACTGGAAAAGGGAGAACAAAAAAAAATGATGTATGGGAATTTAGGGATCCTAAACCAGCTGCAAATGACCCCTCTATGAAAATGAGTTTAATACTTTTTGCTTGTAAGCTCGTGATGGATGAGAAAGCTTTAGACCGGGGTCCCCTGGTACTGAAAGAGCTTCAAAGCGGTGCTACTATAGCAGAGATATCCCACCAGACATCCCTTGGGATTTACCCACACATTGAGGAATCGGTCAGCGTACAAAAAGTAATACGTCAAGACGATAAGTCTACCGACTACCAAACAGAGATGTCACAGGGGTCAATCAGAGTGGCTTAAACTCTGCCCAGGTTCAACCACCCCTGATCATTAATACTGAACCAGGCTCAGGTGGTCACCCAAGTTTTAGAGAAGAAGACTTAGTAAAGTGCTAAAAGGAGTCCTCTACATGGGTGAAGAAGCTAAGCACATCATGGAAAGACTGTGCTTGGAAAAAGTCCTCCATAAGCGACTAAAGCATGCTGAATACAAGCACATATGGGAAGAGACACTGGTTATCTGCACCAGACACAAAGACTGTGTAATGGTTGTCCTCTTCAACCATGGCCATATTGGGGATACGAACTGATAGAAAGGTGTCTGATGATGGGCCAAAGTCGAACCCCAAAAATACTGGGAGGAGTTAAGAGAACTTGGAGAAAGCTCCAGTCCCAGCATGACTGGGGGTACTCTCCCTCCAAAAACTCTCGTGTTGAGTCACAGGCACATCTCCAGAAAGGGAGGGATGGGCTTCAGCTGTGGCTAGGCCGAGCTACCCACAAATGAGGGAAGTATGGGACAGGGCCTTTCGCCGGTTTAAAAAGGCAGCATACAACTACTGTCTGTAGATGATGAGTCCCATAGGGTAGGGGTGCACAAACTGGGGGGGGGGGTCCCCCAAGGGGGATGTGAGATTTTTCTGGGGGGGTGCGGCAGTTGCAGAGGCCCCACGCTCTTCCCCAGCATTTATATTTAATATTAAAGGACTCAATTTCCACAGGTTCAGTACCACAAGATTGGCGTAAAGCAGATGTGGTGCCTATATTTAAAAAGAGAGCTAGATCACAACCGGGAAATTACAGACCTGTAAGCCTGACTTCAATAGTAGGGAAACTACTTGAAGGTTTAATACGGGATAATATTCAGGAATACCTAATGGAAAACAAAATTATTAGTAATAGTCAGCATGGATTTATGAAGGATAGATCTTGCCAAACTAACCTTATTTGTTTCTTTGAGGAGGTAAGTAGGAATTTAGACCAGGGTAATGCAGTTGATGTGGTCTGCTTAGATTTTGCAAAGGCTTTTGATACGGTTTCACACAAGAGGTTGGTGTACAAAATAAAGAAAGTTGGACTCAGTAATAATATATGCACCAGGATTGAAAACTGGTTAAAGGACAGACAACAGAGGGTTGTCATAAATGGAACTTTTTCAGGTTGGGCTAAAGTCGTGAGTGGAGTACCTCAGGGATCGGTACTGGGACCCCTGCTTTTTAACTTGTTTATTAATGACCTTGAGGTTGGGATCAAGAGCAAAGTCGCCATCTTTGCTGATGATACTAAATTGTGTAAGGTAATAGAATCAGAGCAGGATGTAATTTCTCTTCATAAGGATTTGGAGAGACTGGAAACGTGGGCAGGTAAATGGCAGATGAGGTTTAATACAGATAAATGTAAGGTTATGCATTTGGGATGCAAGAATAAAAAGGCGACTTACAAATTAAATGGAGATATATTGGGGGAATCCTTGATGGAGAAGGATTTAGGAGTGCTTGTAGACAGCAGGCTTAGCAATAGTGCCCAATGTCATGCAGTAGCTGCAAAGGCAAACAAGATCTTGGAAGGGAAGTAAACATAATTATGCCCCTTTACAAAGCATTAGTAAGACGACACCTTGAATATGGAGTACAATTTTGGGCACCAATCCTAAGAAAAGACATTATGGAACTAGAGAGAGTGCAGAGAAGAACCACCAAATTAATAAAGGGCATGGACATTTCCTACTTATGAGGAGAGGCTAGCTAAATTAGATTTATTTACATTAGAAAAGAGGCGTCTAAGAGGGGATATGATAACTATATACAAATATATTCAGGGACAATACAAGGAGCTTTCAAAAGAACTATTCATCCCACGGGCAGTACAAAGGACTCGGGGCCATCCCTTAAGGTTGGAGGAAAGGAAATTTCACCAGCAACAAAGGAAAGGGTTCTTTACAGTAAGGGCAGTTAAAATGTGGAATTCATTACCCATGGAGACTGTGATGGCAGATACAATAGTTTTGTTCATAAAAAGGTTGGACATCTTTTTAGATGGGAAAGGTATACAGAAATATACCAAATAAGCATACATGGGAAGGATGTTGATCCAGGGATTAATCCGATTGCCAATTCGTTGGAGTTAGGAAGGAATTAATTTTTCCCCTTAATGGGGTTTTTTGTTTGCCTTCCTCTGGATCAATAAGTATAGATATAGGATAAAGTATCTGTTGTCTAAATTTAGCATAGGTTGAACTTGATGGATGGAAGTCTTTTTTCAACCTCATCTACTAAATAACTATGTAAAATGCCGGGGGATCGCGTGAGACCTCTGAAACTTTACTTACCGGGATTCAGAAGCTCGGTGTGATGTGTCGCCATGGCAACGCGGCGTCATGTGACGTGACGTCACATGCCCCCACTGCGTCATTTGACACTGGTTGCCATGGCGATGTAACATCACAAGACCCTGCAAAAGAGGCAAGGGGGGCGCAGCTCAAATAGTTTGCGCACCCCTACCGTAGGGAGCTGTTTAATTGTAGAGTCAATAAGCCAGTCTCCACCTGACTCATCAAGCAGGTTTAAATGTGTGCTGCAGAAACTGCATTGTCTCTTGAGCACAGAGGGCATGTGCTGCTAGAAGACATTCCCAGGAATAGATCTCTCTAGGACATGGGAGGTGTACACTGGCGACACACTTTATTCGAGCTCGGCTAGTCCCACGAATTCGGGTATACCCGGGTGTATTGAGGTTTGTGACTGTTTTCTGCCCGAGTGCATTGAGGTATTTTCCAGGCAGGGATTGAAGCATTTTATTCCCGCTGGCTGCAATACAGCACAGTATATATATATATATACTGCATTACAATTCATGAATTTATGCCATCTGGTAGACACGCGAAGCATTGCAGCCTATTAAATCCTAATCATTATCATTTAACAGATCAGCCGCCCGTCAGCCAGGCATGAACCCAGGCTGGGAAGGCAAATGCAACGGGGCTTGTCAGAGGTGAGGAGCGGCGCATTCCAGGTATCTGCCAGGTACATACTGGGTATTTGCTCGAATAAAGTGTGTCGGTGCAGTATGCTGACAGAGAGGGATCCCAGGGATCAAGGGGATCCCAGGGATCAAGACCCTCTATTCTAGGACACAGTGGTCACTGGAATCCGCCAGATGCTGCACCCCACTGACACCGACCCAGACCCGGACTGAGGGAAAGGGCCCCTGATAGCAGGTACCTCTTTGGACTTTGGGTCAGAGGTTTGTAAGAAGCCTATCCTCCCAGCCCTGCAGGTAGGGACTGGGAAGTGTGAGTCAGCCCATACAAAGGGAGAGGCTGTATGTTTATTTATATGATGCCTTAAAGTTGTGTAATTTTTGAAGCTATGGGCTAAATAGATGCCACTGTTTATTTCCCCCAAATCTAAGTCTCCCTGGTTATACCTCTGCGCGCATCTCCTACAATGACCTTCAATGCTTTAATTCAAAAGTACATCAAAGAGAATATTGGACAGCACTCCAATGGTCTTGTATCAAAAAGTAGTCATTTATTTATACATAAGATCAACGTTTCGGTCCCGCTTTGGACCTTTTTCAAGACGAATAGTAGTGAATGCTACCTGTGCTGCTACTTATACAGATATTTACAAGGTGATCCAAGAGGGATCAAAAAAAGATTACCCATATCTGTACTCAGCCCAAAAATTCCTAATACAATAAAGCCGACAGATAGTCTTCATGTAATGTTGGTTTAATTGGTATTAATACACCTGGGCTATATATCAGAGGTCTGTCTGATATGACTGAGAACCAAAAACTATATGGTCACAACAAAATGTCTAAAAACATCAAAAAATAAATACATTTTATTAACCAAATGAACTCACTAAGTGCAACATATATACACGTAGTGTCAATTGTTAAAAATCCTTCCCCCTTTGAAGAAGCGTGCAACATGCGAGAATCGGTCATCGGTGTTTTAACTGACGATGGCGCCGGGTGGTGGGGACAGACGCACCTGAGAGCACACTCCTGCAAACTGGTTATATAGCGGTGGTTTTATATTATTAGAGTGAACATGACTGATACATATTGTCTGTTCAGATGTTACTTTGCCTCTATTAGGCCGCGTCTATAGTGCCGTCGATGGCGACACGACGGGTGACGTCACCCGTCGCCACCGGCAAAAGTTATATTTCGTCGGGTGGCGGCAGCGCGGGTTTCCGGCCATTTGATTGGTTCAAGGGCCGTCAAGTGAGGCGACAGCCATTGAAAAATCTAATTTTGCCGGCTACCAGTTTTTGCGACGGCGACGCCGCTCCGTCGCATTGTCGTCGTCGTGCTTACTATAAGCGCATGCGGCGACAATGCATTTGTTTTCAGGCGACGTGACGTCGCCGTCACTATAAGTGCGGCCTTAGGGGGATGTAGCTAAGAGTGACTCTGGTTTATTACACAGAGATCCACAGCAATGCAGCATATGCATGTAATCACCTTACAGCTGAAATACGTTTTCTCTGCAAGTGCAAAATATGTGCGCAAGTACTATACAATTGATAATATATCTAAGTACTATATTGCGACTTACACTTTACCCCTGTTTTAATAAATCATGGGTGTTTTTCATGGGTTACATATTAATATTAATAACATCACAATATCACTACAATATTATATTTTGCCACTTTACTTAACCTGGGGATGCACTTTGTTTTCGTTTACTTTTTACCTCTATGTGATTTTACGTTTGAGATTATTTATTTTATAAAATGTTTTACCAGGAAGTAATACAATAAGAGTTACCTCTCGTTTTCAAGTATGTCCTGGTCACAGAGTTAAGATGACAAATAAATAATACATGGTTAGAATACATAGTTACATAAGTGAACAGGGGGTACATTATATACAAGACATTGCATGCACAGTTAAAGATAATATATATTATATGTGTATATAACAGTTGCAGACCAGATTAAAATGCGAGATAGCTTTAGTTTTGAAAGAATTTAGACTGGTGGTGTGTAACGGAGTGCTCACCACAAACAAGGCGTGACCGCGAGGTCGAGGTGGGGACTGTATACAACACCAACCCACAGCCATGTGAGCGCGTCTGGAGTGTAGATTGGTCGAGGTAGCTGAGTCAGTGAGGTCAGGATATTCAGAGGTACTTGCCGGGTTCTGGATTGGAGAGGTGTGGATCGTCAAGGTAATTTGCCGAGGTCAGGGTTGGAGAGGTGCAGATCGTCGTGGAAAGCCGGAGTCAGGAGTACAGAAGAGCGGAGTCCAGAGAACAGGCAGGGTCCGGCAAGACAACGAAGTCACAAGGTACGGATAGCGATGAACACTGTGCATATAGGAGTGTTAATGCTCAGCCAATGTGCCAGAGTTCAGGCTGAGCATATATACAGAGTGATCACCAATGAGGAACAGGCTGACGGAACCTGTCAGTAAACCGGGCTGGGATTGGCTGTTGAAATGATAGCTGCAAGTGTGGGCAGTAACCCCGATGAACAGAGGCGAAGCGGTGTGTGCACGCTGACCGCGCACCGGTGACATCACCGCATGGACGCAATCCGGAGGCAGGCCTAGAAGGAGCTGTATTTCTAAAAGTGCGTGATACGCGCGCCCCTAAGATGGCAGCTGGTACCGGCAGGGATAAGAGGAGCGTCACAAGGGGCAGGAGAAGCGGAACACCCGATCGCGAGTTGATGTGGCGGACGCGCTGAGTGCGCCGATGATCACGGATCCTGACACGGTGGCTGTGAGAGTCTCCAGTAGATTGTTCCAGTTTTGGGGTGCACAGTACATAAAGGAGGAGCAGCCAGATACTTTGCCGAACCTTGGGACCATGAACAGTCTTTTGGAGTCAGATCTCAGATCATAAGTGCTGCATGTGGTAGGGGTGAGGAGCTTGTTCAGGTAGACGGGTAGCTTGCCAAGAAAGTATTTGAAGGCAAGACAGGAGAGATTAACCTTGTGCCTAGGCTCAAGTGATGACCGATATTGTTCTTTGAGCATTTCACATTGGTGTGTTGTAGTTGCATTGGAGAACAAAACGGCATATTGAATTGTAGAGGGTATCAAGTTTGCTAAGGTGGGGTTGGGGTGCTGAACTGTATACTATGTCCCCATAGACGATAATTGGCATTAGCATCTGCTGTGCGATACGCTTTCTGACCAGCAGACTTGGTGTACTTTACAGGAACAAAGCCTCCCTTAGTTTGGCATAGGTTTTGGATGTCAGGATATCAATTTGCATCCAAAATGTTAAATGGGAGTTAAACAATATGCCCAAGTATTTACAACTGGTAACAGGAGTTAGGGTGGTATTAGCGTTGGTTCTGATCTGGAGCTCAGTCATTGGAAGCTTTAAAAATGTAGCCTTAGTCCCAAATACATTGTTATGGTTGCCTAGCAACCTTAGACACTAATGCGTTTGGCGCCATTGTCTGTGTCCTGACCCTCTATTCATCTCCCCTTCCACTTGGCATCCTAAATTGTATAAGTAGCAGAGCAGGATCACTACAAGTCATCTTTAAAAAGGACCAAAGTGTGTCCATAATGTTGATCTTGTATGTATAAATACTTTAGCCCCCTGTAAACAGCACAGGCTATACCGATCTCCCTTCTACTGTGGTAAGTCCTCTTAAGATCAGGCACCAGTAATCATCATTGGTTTTCCCCCTTCATTGCCCTGCCCTGAGTGGTAGATGCAGGCCTGGACTCTGCTGCAGGCGTGAGCAAGAGGGGAGGTTCTGCTGACATCACGAGAGGCGGGGCTAGCTCTATATTTAGCAGCCAACTCCTGTGAGTAGGGTTAGTTATACCGGGAGTCTGGAATTGCCGGTTGTTATGCCGAGAGTCTGGAGTTGCCGTTTAGTTATGCTGAGAGCCTGCAGTTCAGATATTATGCCGTGAGTCGAATAGTCCTGCGGATCGGTCCGAGGAGTTGGAGGAGACCGCGGTCTCCCTGGCGCAGAGTGCAGGAGCAGAGAGAGAGGAGTGGAGAGATTCAGCTTCCTCTAGTAGAGCTGATAGAATTATAGACTTGGTGGACCAATGCCCTCACCCCACTGCCAGGGGTGATGGGGAGAATCCAAGACCCACCGCGAGGATAACCTCGGGAGTGGGCCACGGGGTATTGAAGCCCTAGCCCAGACCATCCTGTCGGCGGAGAGACTTGGAGGGAAGGAGAGGAGGAATTATCTGTGTGGAAGGAGAGCAGTGTAATAGCAAATCTTTGCCGTTGTTGATGCGGCTACGGAAAGCCACTGCCGTTGGGAGATTGCTGATCTGTTAATAAAAGAGACTATCCTTTGTTACCAAAGACTATGTGTGAATTGGAAGCTATTACCCAGGGACCCAAGGGGTTCTTCTATACAGGTCCTGTCCCATATTCCTGGGAGTGTAGAAGATGGAGGCGCTGCACCACTAAGAGATCATGGAGGCTACCACCCCAGAAGCCCGGTCCTGGCTCCCCAATAACATCGCGGGAAGCTCAGGCCCTCCTGTTCCTCACAGGTAGGCACCACACCGCATGTAATCTGCCCTCATGCACCCTAGACACCACCGTAGAGTCTGGGGGAAGGGGGGAAGCAGGGTTACAATACTGTGACCAGATGCCCTTCTTTTCTGTACTCTGAACCTCTTTCATGTAAAGGAATCAGTGAAGGCTGAGTACATAGCATTTCCTCAGATTTATTCACTATACAGGGCCCTTTAACTGAACAAACAAAAACCTAGCCCCCCCCCCCCCCCCTGGATCGCTATCTAACTTAAAGAAGGCCGGTGAGTGTTCACTAGCCCTGTGTTTAACAACCTTAACACCCCAGCTCCTCTACCTTGGAGCTGGGTTCAAACATAAAGCGTCCTTACTTTACAGACAATAACTCAGTTTGCTGGAGTCCAGTTTGCAGGCTTTTTTATCCTGTCGGCAACCACTTCCTTCCATTCTGCAGTGTCCGCAGAGAGGCTGTACAGGGATACCTTTAAGCAGGATCTTCCTTCACAGGGATACCTTCAAACAGGGTCTTACTTCCTGACCCTGGGAGGTACAGGGAACACTTCTCCCCAACACCAGTCTCGTAGAAGCTCTATTACCCTAGATTTTAAAAGGTGCTTAATTGCTGCACGTGGCTCTCAATTTGGGCTAACATAGACATTGTGACAAACGACTTACTCCGGGGCTCCGCCGTCTGTCCGGGACTGTTAGAACACGGTCTTTTAGGGTAGGTTAAATGATGAGACGTCACATACTGTTCCTTTAAACAGGCTATGTCTGGTTTATTTAGTCCCAGGCACTGAGACTGCCACAGTGAAAACAGAAAACAAAGCCAAACAAAAAGCTGCTCATCTGAGCGATAACTTAACTTAGATATCCCTGACTCAGGGTTGGAAGTGGCTTTTCCCCTTCCAACAACAAAACAAGGTACTTTTGAAGACTTAGACAAATGAACAGAAAGATTGAACCTATTTGGGGAAGAGGCTTCTCCCCTCTGTAGTTCAGCAGCCTTCCAGCCTCCAGGCTCTTGGGGAGAGGGAAGAGCAAACAGGAAATCAGTCTTACATACCTGATTTCTAATTAGCATGACAGGTGACAGAAATCAGGCAGCAGACAAACTGGTCTGGATCTCTCATCCCTCAGTTCCAGCGCTTGCCAAACTGTGGGATGGAGTGCATGTATTATAAGGCTGCACTCCCAGGCCAAACAGGATAGAAACTGTTCAGTATCCTAGGAGCCCTATATACGGAATTTATTACCATCCCCTGGTTTCTGTCACAACATCTAGAAAAAACAACCGTGTACAAGCTCCAAGAGTAATGGTCAGCAATGCCTGAAAATGCAATAATGAATAAGGTAAATTCAAAGGAGTTGACACCGGAACATGTGGGTTAAAGGGCTGTAAATTCAAAGCACGATGATGGGGGTAACAAAGAGGGCTAACCGCAATGGGGACAATGTAATGTGAAGATGTACTCACTCAGTCTCCCTAGCCCCGGCTGTGCCCGGTCTGGAGTACACTCTACTCACAGTAAGAACACCGCTTTGCTCCCCCTCCTTCCAGCTACAGTCCTGACGCTGCTCAGAAGCGTCTCCCCTGTGTGTGTATCCGGTGGTGAACGCTGATCCTCTCACGTGACAACAGGAAAGGGTAAGAATCGGTTGTCCATCCGCTCCGTGAAAAAAGGTAAGAACTCACCAGCAAAGAGGTTCAAAATCTTCTTTATTAAACTACATAAAAAACAAAAAAACAGACAGCACAAACTACTCTCCCACGCGTTTCACGCCCACTATGGCGCTTTCTCAAGGATTGACGAGATGGGGGAGGCCCTGGGTATTTAACACACTCCCCGTCATACAAGACAGGCTGTTTTAAATAATTAATTAATCTTGTCTTGCAGGAAGAAAAGAAGCCATAGAAGAAAAAGAAAGAAAACTTCCCTGCAATAGAAACAGCAAGGACAATTTAACTCTTACTAATACAGTAAATAAAGAAATGATATGCTTAACCATAATTGTGTCCAGTATGTAAAACTTGTAACTTAGAAGGGTAAAAAGATTCACCCAACAAAGGTTAATTACGTGTGACAGAAAACAAAGCCCATCACAAAAGAACACATATACTAATATACCACTAGTGTGTAGAAAAAAATATACTACCATAAATCCTACACATGGATTAGTACAGATTATTTCAAGAATGGACAGTCAAATTGGAAAGCATTCAATAGCAATACAACCATAACAAAAGATGGTATAAAAAATATTTAAAATAAACAAAAAACATCATAATGTGGCATGAATATTAATAAAGCTATATCTGGAATCTATGAAGGACACTATGGATGGAAATAGAGACAATAAACTAAAAACTAAAAAATGAGAAAAACATTAAATATATGAAATTAAATAATTTAATGATTACTACAACTTCATCCTCAGTAATCCGATAAAATTGAATAATTTGGAGGAACCATAATGATATACAACTAATATTAAATTGATTAAATATGTATATGGTAAATTAATGAAAAATCTATAAAAAAAAAACTCTTTAAATCCCAGTCAATGTTTAACCCATTGGGTACTAAGGTATTGAGTGTAAATATCCAAAATGCCTCACGTCTGTGAAGCAAATTGCCTCTACCTCCCCCCCTAAAGTGTGGCTTGACAGATTCCAGTGCAACACATTTAAAGTTAGTCAAACTCCCTTTCTGGCAAATATCAAAATGTTTTGAAACTGGGTGTAACTGATCTTTCTTAATAATCAATCTCATATGCTCAAGTATGCGTTGCTTCAACGGTCTTGTGGTTAAACCAACATACCGTTTGTTACAACCACACATGAGCATATAGATAACATGATCTGTATTACAGGTTATACATGACAAAATGTTAAACACCCTGGTACCATCAGACCCTGAAAAAGTTTTAGTCTTAACAAGATATTTACACATTTTGCAATGATGACAGGGATTGCAACCAATTAAATTTGGGAAAAATTCCTTTGATTTCAAAGTCAATTTAGGCACACTCGGTGATAACAAATTACCCATTGTTACAGATTTTTGAAAAACTATTCTTGGATCATGGGTCACCATATCCTTAAGAAAAGGGTCAGTGGCCAAGATATACAAAAATTTTTTGATAATCCTTTTGATATCATAAGCCTGGTTGCTAAACCTCAAATCAAAAGGATTATCAAAAAAAATTGGTATATCTTGGCCACTTGAAAATAATGAAAACAAATTAAAAAAAAAAAAAAACAACAGTTTATTAAATAACCCAAAAGAAACATATAATTGACTGTATATAATTAAAAATGTATTAAAATTATTAAATAATAATAATAAAGTATGAATGTATAATTTGAAAATAAGACTTGGAAATCATTCCCTTGTTATTGGTAGCTTAGATTTGTTTTGAGGCAATAACAAATTTGATATATTTGTTGTTATTGTCCATATCAATTTGCTAATTTATCCATAACTGGAAATGTTATGATATATTTATCAGATATCAAATTGATACATTATAGAGTATCATTATCAAATAATCATAACCATGACTATAATTAAAATGTCCATTTTGATCAATATTGGACATAATGAGAATTACATGTATTAAGTCTA
Source organism: Ascaphus truei (assembly GCF_040206685.1). NCBI lineage: Eukaryota > Metazoa > Chordata > Amphibia > Anura > Ascaphidae > Ascaphus > Ascaphus truei. Next base: position 317,342,507 of record NC_134485.1, read on the forward strand.
AATATTTCTAAATATTTCCTGCGTGAAAGAAGGTTATGAAATAGATCATCTCAAAGAAAATTGAGGTGGACTAAGTTTAACTGATACTGGAAATGAAGTAATATTGAAAATTGGAGAAGAATATATTATCCATAATTCGTACAGAAAATGTTTCCATTCCCAAACAATATTTAATCCTGTAGGAACCAAAGTAGACAATGTGAAAATCTAGAACATCTCTCTCCCTGTTTGATGATGTTCTGGCGATCACCTTTTCTAATGAGCAATGTAACATGCTCAATGCCACTGAAAGTAAATGTTTCTAAATCTCTCTGTGGACATTCAGAACAATGTCTAGACACTGGAAATCGTAAGTCTTTTTTCTTTATGGACCTTATATGCTCCATTATCCGAAGTTTTAACGGTCTATTGGTTCGTCCAATATATTTCTTGCCGCATCCACATCTTAAGATATAAATCACAAACTTCGTATTGCACGTAATAAATGATTTTGTCTTATGTCTATTTTTGGTCACAGCTGATGTTACATGTTTTATAAATTTAGTATAAATACAAATACTACAATGACCACATTTATGGAAACCTAGAGGTGGTGTGAAACCCCTAGTCTAGGACATTTGTGATTCATAGAGACTTGGAGATATGTGTGTTGAGGTTCTGGCTTTCTTAAAGACAAATCTCGTTTTTTTGTGAACAATGGTAGAGAGATCTTTATCTAAATTTCAGGATATCCCAATGTTTATTAATTATGGATTTGATGTCATTAGAATGTCTGATATGTTGAATGATAAAAGATAATGGCATCTCTACACCTCAATCTTCTTTGTTGGGATTTCCTTTAAGTAGATCAGCTCTCTTAACAAAGAAAGCATTCTCAAAAGCATTTTGAATATCAGTCTTCTTATACCATTTCTGAAGGAATCTGATAGCAAGTTCTTTGGATTGTTCAATAAACAATTCCATATTTGAACAGACACTCCTCAATCTTAAAAATTGCCTCTTTGTTATCCCTCAAATAAGAAATTTGGGATGGGCACTGCTGACCTTAAGGAACAAATTCCTTGAATTTTTCTTACGGAATATATCAGTCTGAATGGAATTGTTAATATCAATAAAAAAATGTTACGTCAAAGTAATCAATGTGATGAGCATAAGAAACATAAGTGAAATTTAAGTTATAATTATTGCCGTTCAGGGATTCCACAAATGTGTCCAAAAGTGTAATACCCCCTTCCCAAATAAAGAAGAGATCGTCAGTAAATCCACGATAGAATTTGATGTTGTGACGATAAATGTTAGTGCCACCATAGATGTGCGTGTTTTCCCAAAATCCCATAAATAAATTTGCATATGAAGGTGTGAATGATGTGCCCATGGTGGTGCCTTGTAATTGTAAGTAATATTGAGTGTCAAATAAGAAATAATTATGTGTAAGGAGAAATCAAATTGATTCAGTGATAAAAGTGCTCTGAGCTGGTGAAATGTGTGAAGTAGCTAGGAAGTGTTGAATGGCTATAATGCCTTGTGTGTGATTAATGATAGTGTATAGTGAAGTGACATCTAAAGTGACCCAAATATAGTGTGGTGACCAATTAAAAACAGAAAGTGAGTTAATTAAGTCTGTGGAGTCCCTGAGTTATGATGGTAACTGGTGTACCAATTGCTGGAGAAAATGGTCCACATACCTGGATAATCCATCTCCCAAAGATCCTATACTTGATATAATAAGCCTGCCCGGCGGACATATCAAGGATTGGTGGATTTTTGGGAGATGATGGAATATTTGAATTGTTAGATTGGTGGCAAATAAGAAAGATCTTTCTTTTTCATTTAATACTTGGAGTATAACTCCTAAGTCTAAAGTATTTTTGATTTGAACCAGAAAGACATTCGTTGAGTCATACTTAAGTTTTAAGAATGAATTGTGATCATTTAGTTGCCTCAGGGTTTCCTTCCTATAGTCGACAGAATTTTGAACGACTATAGCTCCACCCTTATCAGCAATCTTTATAATGATTTTATTGTTTTTTTTTAAATTTTGTAATTTTGAATGTTCATCTCCGCTCATACTGGTATAATAATTAGACGAGAATTGATATCCTTGTGCTAATATATTGTACAGTATGTAGATCACGCTCCACAAGTTTTTCAAAAGTCTTGATATGTGATCCCTTCATATATGAGCGATAGAAAACCGATTTTGTTTTTGAACCCTGAATCAACAGAATCAGATCAGAAAGAAAATACATCTTCAAAGGGATTGGTGTCATCGATCTGTTCATCGAACACAGAATTCATATCCTGCCAGGTGCACAGATCTGAAAAGGTGGTGAGTGCGCCCCCAGGAGGCGTGCAGGGCAACCCCCCTTCAGGGGGGCCGGACCCGACAGCGTCCGGGGTACCATCACCAGGAGCGCCACCACTATCATCCTTAATTTCCTCATGAAAGAATTGTTTGAGGGTAAGTTTCCTTACAAATTTTTGTAAGTCCATAATAGTTTGGAATAAACGAAAATTTTCATAGGGGGCAAAGTTAAGACCTTTGCTGAAGAGTGAGATCTCTCCTTTGCCGAGTGCTGTCCTGAAACATGAATGATGTTGGTATTAGATGATTCGAAGATGTTTTTTTCTGTTTATGTACAGTCCCTCCTTCTCTGCGTCCGTCTAATCCTCTGTCGTTTTTTTTGCCTCATAATGATCAAACATGGATGGGAGGAAGAGATTTCCTTCTATGGCCTTGATTATCGCTGGGTTCTTGTTCCTGAGTTCTGTCGTTTTCATGCCTCCCCAAGGTCCTGTCAGTGGAGAAGGAAAGTGCATGCGACTGTCAGGATCGGGCTTAGGCACCGCCCTGGTGGTACATCCCTTGATGTCACGAGTGATGCGCGTCAGCCACAACCTGCAAGCAGGAAGCGCCGCACCACCTGGAAGAGAAACACACCGGGAACTGGCTCCATGCTCCGAAACCATGACAACACGGGCAGCGCGCGTCACACACCATCAACGCGCACGATCTGCGCGACCACAGGCAAACAATGGGCTACTACCCTCATCAGCTGCTCCACACCTGTAGTGCATTCCCCTCCGGCCTATCAGTTGACAGCATACGTCTGATGACTGATTGCTCACAGCCTCCTGCTGCTTCACCAGTGGCTGCTTGTACTTTATATGCTCAGCCAGCCCTCTGGCAAACTGGCTGAGCATAAACCCTGTTTATGTTTTCATGTGCTTACCTCAAAGCTCCTGCTGCCCTGCCTAGTCTTGCTTCCTATTTTTGACCACAGCTTGTACCTTTGCCTTCTCTGACCCCTTGACCATTACTACGGATATGACCATTCTACCTTCTCCATTCCTAGACCACGGCGAGTATTACTACCACCCAGACCTCTTCTCCCCTTACCCGGCTACTCAACCCTTACTCTGCACTTCGGTCGCGGTCACACGGTTGTAGGTCGGTAGCTGCTTACATCCCCACCTCTGCCTCGTGGTCCCATCCAGTTTGTGGTGAGCGCACGTTACAGTTACCTACTGTCACTATCTGACGCATCGCATATGCTGGACATCTCAGACGATTTGTTTTTCTTTAAGATCGACCGCCGAGGTGTTGATCTATTGCGGGACCCCTCGTGTTTGCCCACCGGTTTCTGTTGGAACCTGTCCTCTGATCTGTTGAAAAAGTTGGGCTTCTGCCAAATGTATATTTGATGACGTTCATAGTCCAACTTATCGCGTTCAAACTTTTTTTGTTTTTTTATCTATAACTTCCTTCTCCATTGATTTAATCCATTGGGACAATTTTTTATCATTACTAATAAAATCTTCTGTGGTTTGAAATGTATCAAGCTGTAATTGTAATTCTTTTATGTTATCTTCAAAAGCAACTTTTCCTGTGTGTTTGGGCTGTATAATTAACTGTATGAGTTTAGTAGAGCAGTCATCTAAGAGCTTAATCAAATTATCTTCAAACTCTTTTGAATTAAAACCAAATGAAGGGACCCTTTTTTATCCTTAACCCTCTGGGGATTCTTTTCACTTTCACATAATTTTATAAATTGGTGATGTCCCACCAGAGACAGATATCTTGACTCAAAAATTTCTCAACTTTGGAGAAGTATAAAGATAAATCAGTTGAATCCTCTTGAGGTACAGTATACTATTAGAGTCTTCAAAAACATATGCTGCTTTTTGTCTTCTGCCAGTATTATCAGCACAATTAAAGGCATAAATGTCTTTCTTATGTGTATTTTCAGTATTTGTCAAAAATAAATCACCTGAGTCCTCCATATTGTATGAAAAAAGGATAACAATTGATTTCTATAAGTAGTTTCCAAACAAGCTAGTTAGCTGACAAAAAAATCAATTTGTAGTATATATGTAGCCCCTTTACCCCCACCCTAAGTGAGATCTAGTCTGGTAAGTTTCCTCCTGCATGGTGCTCCCCTGAGGCCTCCTAACGAGACCAAGGGAAGTTGTTGTTCACTCTACAGAGGGAGAAAAGAGACACACCCACTTTTGGGAAAGTGCCAGTATTTATACCCTTGGGTTGTGCTTGTAACCTTGCCCTATAACAGAGTAGGTCTGGATACTAACAGACCATCACATCCAGCATGTGACCCAACCAGTATCCACCCCTCAGGTTGATACTTTCTGTCTGTTGCTAGGCACACCCTTGGATACATCAAATGTATGTAAGGCTGCAATAGCACACAAGGCCTTTCTGAAGGAATAAACCCATCCACTGCCTGCACCTAACAGGACTTACACTGGTAGGGCCCAGGAAAATAAATAGCGGCCAGAGACTATGCTACATATATAATATATAATAATGAACCATGCCAAAAAACAACGCAGAGCAGGGTTAATAAATGCGATCCAACAATCAACCATCTACTAGCCATACAATTAAGGCAATATCTGGTGAGTCCGAACATGTACTTATTTCCATGAACATAATAAACGTTTTAGAAAGTCATAATATGCTCCAGAGGATAGCTGTACAGGGGATGCCTGCAGTCCCATGAGGGTGGGTACAACAGACTCCCTTAAGGTAGAGCAATGTATTTCTCCTGCAGCTAGACCATCAATATACAATAGAAAAAGAGTCCTTGAGTAGATAAGTATTCAAATATTACTCACGACCTTGTTTGTTGAGAGTCCGGTTTGACTTGCTCCCTGCTCGCGTGTAGAGCATCGGAAGATCTCCCGTTGGTGACGGGATATAGCTGTGCACTGCCTGAGACGAAAAACCATGGGAGCTGGATCGCAATGAAAAATATTTATTTGGCTGTCAGCAACATTTAAAATAGAGGTGCAGGAACCTCTAACGCAGTGGTTCCCTGGTGCGCCGCGGCTTGGCTAGAGGGGCGCCGCGATCAGGGCCGCCAGCAGCGGGAAACAAGGGCTGCTAGAATAATTAAAAAAAAAAAAACTCTGAAAAAAAACCTCTGAAGCCGGTGCCGGGTCTCCCTGGCAGCGCCGGAAGTAAGAGAGAGGGAGGCCCAGCACGCACGCTGGAGGAGCAGCACCGGGAGACAGATGTCTCCCAGCAGCACTGCAGCCTCACACACCCCCCTCCCTCCCCGCAGCACACCGGCACTCCCCCCGCAGCACACTGGCCCTCCCCCCACGTGGCACAGGCCCCCGCAGCACTGACCTCCCCCGTGCAGGGACCGGGCCATTCAGCCATACCCCCCTCGCAGCATCGGCCCCACGCATCACCGGCACGCCACCCCCCCCCTCCCGCAAGCCACCGGTCTGACCATCATCCCCAAGGTAAATATATGTATTGGGGGTGTTGGGGTAATTTTTATATGTATTGGGGGTGTTGGGGTAATTTTTATATATGTATTGGGGGTGTTGGGGTAATTTTTATATATGTATTGGGGGTGTTGGGGTAATTTTTATGTCTTGGGGTAATTTGTATATGTATTGGGGGTGTTGGGGTAATTTTTATATATGTATTGGTGGTGTTGGGGTAATTTTTATATGTATTGGGGGTGTTGGGGTAATTTTTATATGTATTGGGGGTGTTGGGGTAATTTTTATGTGTTGGGGTAATTTGTATATGTATTGGGGGTGTTGGGGTAATTTTTATATATGTATTGGGGGTGTTGGGGTAATTTTTATATATGTATTGGGGTGTTGGGGTCATTTTTATATGTATTGGGGGTGTTGGGGTAATTTGTATATGTATTGGGGGTGTTGGGGTAATGTTTATATGTATTGGGGGTGTTGGGGTAATTTTTATATGTATTGGGAGTGTTGGGGTAATTTTTATGTGTTGGGGTAATTTGTATATGTATTGGGGGTGTTGGGGTAATTTTTATATGTATTGGGGGTGTGTGTGATTATGTGTAGGTGGGTTTTTTTGTATGCATTTGGGGGGGGGAGGTTGTATATATTTGGGGGGTGGGGATTTTTTTGTATGTATTCGGGGGTGGGAAGTTTTTAGGTATATATCTTGTGGGAGGAGAAGACGGAATGAGTAAGCGTGGGGTAATTGACGGAGGGAGAGGAGAGAGGGGGTGAGTGAGGAAAAGAGGGCATAAGAGTGAGAAGCAGGGGAGAGAAATATATGCGAGGTGGGAGGGTGAGACGGAAAGGAGAGAAATACATGGGATGGGGCTCGTGAGGTGTGAAATATGAGAGAGAGAGAGAGAGTGTGAGAGAGTGTGAGAGAGTGTGAGAGAGTGTGAGAGTGTGAGAGAGTGTGAGAGAGTGTGCTAGTGCGAGAGTGCGCGTGTGCGAGAGTGCACGTGTGCGAGAGTGCGAGAGTGCACGTGTGCGAGAGTGCGCGTGTGAGAGTCTGCGTGTGTAAGAGTCTGCGTGTGTGAGAGAGCGAGAGTCTGCGTGAGACATACCAACTGCGCACTGCAACTGTTAGGTATGTATATACAACTTTGTTTTCACTTTGGGCGCCGTGGAAAAATCCTGATCACCTTAGGGAGCCTTGAACCGAAAAAGTTTGGGAACCACTGCTCTAACGCATTTCGCGCAATTGTGCGCTTTATCAAAGAGTGATGTTCCTCCTTGTGGAGTGAGATTAAATAGATCCATCAGACCGGATGTTCAGCCATCCCCTGCTCCACCAGCAACGGCTCCCCACGAAGTGGGAAACCATTAAAGGGTTGATAGAGATATAGTGGCGGCACCTGTGGCCGGAGTCATCATTACATCAAAAGATATAAACATATACGCTAACACATAAATAAACATTACAGTGCATCCATGTGCAATAAACTTGAAATCTCACAGACAAATTTACAGTCAAAGTCAGTGCTATAATAATGAAAAAAATGAAAACAAATAAATAAAATGAAAAAAACAATAATGTATTCAATAACCCTAAAGAAACTAACTAGCATAAAATTGACTGTATATAATAAAAAATGAATTAAAAATATTAAAAAATGATAATAAAGTATGAATGTATAAGTTTGGAAATAAGACTTGGAAATCACCCTTGTTGTTGGTAGCTTAGATCAGGGGAGCACAATCTTTTTTCCCTGTGCTCTCCTGCCGGCTTGTCCCCCTCTCTGCACGCCCCACCCCTCCCACTCCCACCTCGGCTCCAGCGTCTGGGCGCCATGACATCACGTAGCCATGGCGACGTGTCTCCATAAGCCGTCTGAGCAAGTTAAGTGCAGTTTACAGAAGCAGCATATATATAGAACAAAGTTCTGTAATATACAGTGCTCAAATGAGTCAGATCATTGATAGCATGTGTACTAAATGAATATGCTTGATTGAAGAAAGTTCATGATGTGGGTGACCAGAGAGTTAGTGAGTGCTGGTGTATACAGGTATAATCATGCAATGAGACACATATATACATATATATATATTTCATAACCTTCTTTCATGAAGGAAATATTTAGAAATATTTAGACGTAATACATGTAATTCTCATTATGTCCAATATTGATCAAAATGGACAATTTAGTTATAATTATAGTCATAGTTTGATTATTTGATAATGATACTCTATAATGTATCAATTTCATATCTCATAAATATATCATAACATTTCCAGTTATGGATAAGTTAACTAATTGAAATGGACAATAACAACAAATATATACAATTTGTTATTGCCTCTAAAAAAAATATCTAAGCTACCAATAACAAGGGAATGATTTCCAAGTCTTATTTCCAAACTTATACATTCATACTTTAGTATTATTTTTAATCACTTGAATTCACTTTTAATTATACACAGTCAATTTTATGTTAGTTTTTTTGGGTTACAGGCATACCCCGCATTAACATACGCAATGGGACCGGAGCATGTATGTGTAGCCCCGAGGTAATTTTGAAATCCCTGGCCCCTCTCCGCGAGTGCCGTGGGGTCACGGGTGCCGCCGGAGGCAGCGGTGGACCCGCCGGCGCTTCACGAGGGTGGGGGCCAGTGAAGGGAGCGCTCGGCATCCCTGGAGGTTCGGGCGGCTCCGAGAGCAGGGCGCCGCCATCAGCCGTTAGGTCGCGCATGCGCGGTAGCAGGCAGGCGCAGGGAAGGCCCCAGATAGGTCGCGCATGCGCAGAGAGGGGTAGAAAGCTAAGGAAGACCCAGGGAGATCGCGCGAGGGCAGGACAGGGAAAAGAGGAGTTGCGGCGGCCATTGGTAGTTCGCGCATGCGCAAGGCAAGTGCGCACGCGGCCCCAATGCTTTAGGCAGCCCCTGGGGACTACAATTCCCAGGAGGCTTAGGGAGACAGGCATCAGGTGCCTGAGTGTGGCCAATAGGGCTGGAGGAAGCTCAGCCCGGGAATATAGATACATTTCCCGGGCTTTGCTGCGTCAGTCAGGCAGAGGAGAAGGAAGGAGTAGGAAGGGTGCAGGGAGCGCGTGGCTCCTGCATCAGGTAAGGGTTCTCCCTAGATCCCCAGGCAGGCCCCAATTCCCGGTAAGGGCAGGGGGTAACTGAAGAGGGACGGCCATAGCTAGGGAGGTGACCCTTAGGTGTGGAAGGTGCAGGTTTGGCAGTGCCACAGCGGAAAGGGCTGTGGGCACTGGCAAAGAGGCACAGTGTGCAAGCAGTGGAATTGCTGCGGGATCCAGTTGGCTGTGTGTGTGATTGCAGCTGTCTGTGTGTGTTGTCGCTGCATGTGCTGGGTGCAGTGCGTGCAGTGTGTGTGAAGCGTGTGTGGATCCCTGCAGGCGACAGTGTGAGCGGTGTGTCAGCTGCAGGTGCTTTAGGAGTAGCTAGTTTATAGCTAGTTGTTAGTTACAGAGAGGACTGGGTAGCTAGGGGAAGGGGGGCAGGTTATTGTTCCACAGGCCCTAGGAGTTTTCCCCAAGCCATCCCAGGTTGCGGTTCATCAGGGACAGGCCCTAGGTTAGGGTTGCTGTCACTCTAGGAGTAGTTAGTGATAGGAAGGGATAGTGGCGGTTGCTGTTCCCATGCGGTTGGTGTTGCCGTGATCCGGTTGCAGTTCCCGTGGAGCGGTGGGACCCTCGTTGGGGTCTACCGGCAGAAGTACCTGGAAAGGATCAGACGGACGTCTGACCCTTTGAGAAGTGTGTTGCGGTCCCGAGCATCGGAGTGCTCGGAAGGTACCTCTGAAGTATTATAAGTGCACCAACTGGGCCCTAGCTTAATTTAGTGACTGCGCAGTCACCCACGACCTTCCGTAGGATTGCGGGACATTGGGTGTGGGGGATCACAGGACACGGGGTGGGGAACACCAGACATTGGGCTGAGGTGATGCGGATAGAGCATCTGGTTATGTTATGTAATGAGTTATATGTGTGTGTTAAGTAAAGTGTTAGTTATTGGTTTATCATCTACGTGTGTTATTGTATTTCTTACCCAGGGCTATCTTTCATAACGGGGGATCCTGGGTAAGTGGAGGCGCTGCACCAGGTAATGGTAAGGGTTTCCCCAGGCTCCCAGCTAGCGGAGGCTCAGATCTCCTGGAGCCACAGGTGTTATGCAGTTACCAGTAACCCTTTAGGAGCAGGTGTGTTGCAGGGAAAGGGACCGGTTAGACCACGAGGGGCCAATGTGAGATTGGGTGGGTCGGCCGGTTCACAAAAAGGGTTACATTTGGAGGCGCTGCTGAGAGATATCAGACCTGGGGTGCCCTGTATGTTTTTTTTTCTTCTTCTAAATTGTGTCCTATTTTTGTTCCACCATGTGGGTGCTCTCAAAGCAGGAGGTCTACGCATGGGCCTTGAAAATGAACGTGCCCCCCAACCGCGCGGTTGCCGTCGGGGCAGTCCCCGCGGACGTGTCCCTGCTAGATGTCCAGACGCAGGTTAGGGAACTCCCTGGGCTAGCTTGTACATGTGTCAGAGGGCGAAGGTATGATGACACCGTGCAATGGTCTATCGTATTGATGCATATGGGCCAGGCTATAAGCGAGGAAGACGGCCCCCAATTATTGAATCTACCCGGGGGTCCAACTGAGGGATGCCCCTTTATCTACCCTGACTTGGCAGTTTCTACCTGCACCGAGAGCCCTATAGACATTGACCGGGAGCCCCACCTAAAATGGCGGCTCCCGCCAAATCAAAATGGCATGTGTGCGGCTGACTGCCAGCATGCACAGGAAAATGTTGCAAACCTTCTCCAAGGACTGGCGGGAAAGCCAGAGCCCCGCCCCCACACTGTGAGTGACACAGAACAGAGCTCGCAACATTCCCTGAAAGACTGTGCTGCTCCTCCTATAGAGTCCACCAGGGGGAGGGAGTGCCTTGAACAGCGATCACCCACGTCTGTTCACCATGAGAGAAGTGACGGATGCAGAGCAGAACACCCCTGGCTGTATAGAGTCCTACGGTTCCCAGATTTAGCATTGCCAATAGCATTATGCCCGTGTGCATTCAGAGACTGGGAGGAGACTGGTGGCTGGGTAGATGGGTTAACTAGGTCACCAGTAGCGCTCACGAGGACAGTGGTAGATGGGGAAGAGTGGACGCACTGTTGCCTGAGGGAATGTGACTGCCCCATCGGCGAATTGACTCAAGGGCCCGAGTGTCCTGACTGTGCGGTACAGTTCCTGCAACCCAAACTGCCGCAGCCTACCGAAATGCCAGTGGGAGGGGACACTGTTGTAGAAATGGAGTGTCCTTCCCCTGAGAAGGAAATAGACTGCCAGGGGTTACACCCCAATGTGTATATGCCCTGGCGAGCGCCAGGAATAGATGAAGTAGTGCTAGCGTGTCCCTGCCTGCAAAAAGCCTGTGTCCCGGGAGCAGTCCTGTCGCAGTTACCGCTCGACTTCAAGGACATCGAGGTGGATGGAGAACTGGGTACCCAGTGTTTTATGCCAAATTGTGACTGTCCTAGGGGTGCACTGGCGTGGGAGCCCCAATGTGAGTGTTGCGGAGCCTGGTTCCTAAAGCCTATCCTGCCCCAGGCGGCGGAACCAGCCGAGAAAGAAGAGGAGGAGCCGGACCCCCCTCCTACAGCAAATGATACTTGTCCTCAGTTTGTTTTGATTCCAGAGGCCTCCGGGGACCCGTGTGTCCAGACCACTGTTGCAGACCCTCTCAAAGGGGACGTGCAAATGGAGGAGCAGGAACCTCTGATGGCGGGACCTGCGGAGAAAGAGGCGCCTGATGGTGCTACCGAGGTGGGTGAAGCCGCTACTAATGCTCCTACTTCAGCGATGGAGGTGGTGGAGGGGCCGTGTGCCCAAACGGACTTTCTAGATGCTGAGCCGGAGCCGCTGGAGGCGGAGCTCCAGATGTTGGAACCCCAGATGTCGGTTCCAGACCCGGTTCCCGAGCAAGAACCACCGAGACCAGAACCACAGATCCCGGAAGGCCAGGGTAAGGTGTTTGTACCCCCGCCCATGTGTGATGAGTCCAGCGACCAACCGAGCGTGGTGATGCGCCTGCCGGCGGACCACTCCAGTGAGATCATCGAGCCAATCACCTCAACTGATACAGACCATGATGTGGGCCCGTGTGCCCTGCAACGGCCAGTCCGGCCTACCACCGAGGTACCAGCGGTCCCAGGCTTGGGATCAGTACCTGCCGACAACGATAGGGGTAAGTTGACTGCCCCAGGGGTGTCGGGTGTGAGCTCCCCGGTGATCGTGGAGCCTGGTGACTCCAAAGGTAGGGTCACCCGGGCGATGGGCTCACCCCGTCATCGCGTCCTGGTGGAGGTGTCTCCCCCAGAAGATCTCTGCAGATCATGGAACGAATCCGACCTTATCCAGGGATCCGGTGTAGCGGACCGGAGCGACACATACTCCTGTGAGAGGAGTCTCCAAGTGGGCCTACCCGAAGAAGTTGTGCCGTCCTCAGAAGAAGTCACCGTTAAAGGGATGGTTGGAGCGGATAAAGACTCTGTTGAGACCGCTCTGGTAGTTGTGGCCTCTCCCAGGGGCGCGATGGAGCGCTATGTTCGCCATGTGGTGGATCGAGGCAAGAGACTGAACCTCCCTGTCTCCCGTGAGACGAGACCGGAGGATCCGGCAAGGGTCAATACCCAGGACCCCTTACTATTTTTTTCGCGAGGGGGAGGCGGTGTTTTGACAGAAGAAACAGGTCTTGAGTTCCAAAAGACTCACAGGAGTCAAGGTGGGATACCCTCACCCAGTCTGTTAGGGGCACTCCACTCTGAGACTCAGCTGGCCTCGGGTATCCATGCGGGTATGTTGGGAAATTGCTTGTATGTGATGTACTGTTTACAATGCATTTTTTATTATATAACCCACTGTATGGTTGCTACCCAAGCGAGGGCGTTGGGATTCTGCGAAGGGGAGAATGTAGCCCGAGGTAATTTTGAAATCCCTGGCCCCTCTCCGCGAGTGCCGTGGGGTCGCGGGTGCCGCCGGAGGCAGCGGTGGACCCGCCGGTGCTTCACGAGGGTGGGGGCCAGTGAAGGGAGCGCTCGGCATCCCTGGAGGTTCGGGCGGCTCCGAGAGCAGGGCGCCGCCATCAGCCGTTAGGTCGCGCATGCGCGGTAGCAGGCAGGCGCAGGGAAGGCCCCAGATAGGTCACGCATGCGCAGAGAGGGGTAGAAAGCTAAGGAAGACCCAGGGAGATCGCGCGAGGGCAGGACAGGGAAAAGAGGAGTTGCGGCGGCCATTGGTAGTTCGCGCATGCGCAAGGCAAGTGCGCACGCGGCCCCAATGCTTTAGGCAGCCGCTGGGGACTACAATTCCCAGGAGGCTTAGGGAGACAGGCATCAGGTGCCTGAGTGTGGCCAATAGGGCTGGAGGAAGCTCAGCCCGGGAATATAGATACATTTCCCGGGCTTTGCTGCGTCAGTCAGGCAGAGGAGAAGGAAGGAGTAGGAAGGGTGCAGGGAGCGCGTGGCTCCTGCATCAGGTAAGGGTTCTCCCTAGATCCCCAGGCAGGCCCCAATTCCCGGTAAGGGCAGGGGGTAACTGAAGAGGGACGGCCATAGCTAGGGAGGTGACCCTTAGGTGTGGAAGGTGCAGGTTTGGCAGTGCCACAGCGGAAAGGGCTGTGGGCACTGGCAAAGAGGCACAGTGTGCAAGCAGTGGAATTGCTGCGGGATCCAGTTGGCTGTGTGTGTGATTGCAGCTGTCTGTGTGTGTTGTCGCTGCATGTGCTGGGTGCAGTGCGTGCAGTGTGTGTGAAGCGTGTGTGGATCCCTGCAGGCGACAGTGTGAGCGGTGTGTCAGCTGCAGGTGCTTTAGGAGTAGCTAGTTTATAGCTAGTTGTTAGTTACAGAGAGGACTGGGTAGCTAGGGGAAGGGGGGCAGGTTATTGTTCCACAGGCCCTAGGAGTTTTCCCCAAGCCATCCCAGGTTGCGGTTCATCAGGGACAGGCCCTAGGTTAGGGTTGCTGTCACTCTAGGAGTAGTTAGTGATAGGAAGGGATAGCGGCGGTTGCTGTTCCCATGCGGTTGGTGTTGCCGTGATCCGGTTGCAGTTCCCGTGGAGCGGTGGGACCCTCGTTGGGGTCTACCGGCAGAAGTACCTGGAAAGGATCAGACGGACGTCTGACCCTTTGAGAAGTGTGTTGCGGTCCCGAGCATCGGAGTGCTCGGAAGGTACCTCTGAAGTATTATAAGTGCACCAACTGGGCCCTAGCTTAATTTAGTGACTGCGCAGTCACCCACGACCTTCCGTAGGATTGCGGGACATTGGGTGTGGGGGATCACAGGACACGGGGTGGGGAACACCAGACATTGGGCTGAGGTGATGCGGATAGAGCATCTGGTTATGTTATGTAATGAGTTATATGTGTGTGTTAAGTAAAGTGTTAGTTATTGGTTTATCATCTACGTGTGTTATTGTATTTCTTACCCAGGGCTATCTTTCATAACGGGGGATCCTGGGTAAGTGGAGGCGCTGCACCAGGTAATGGTAAGGGTTTCCCCAGGCTCCCAGCTAGCGGAGGCTCAGATCTCCTGGAGCCACAGGTGTTATGCAGTTACCAGTAAACCCTTTAGGAGCAGGTGTGTTGCAGGGAAAGGGACCGGTTAGACCACGAGGGGCCAATGTGAGATTGGGTGGGTCGGCCGGTTCACAAAAAGGGTTACATATGTAAAGTGAAAATGTACTTAAAGTGAAGCACTCCCTTTTCCCCACTTATCGATGCATGTACTGTACTGCAATCGTCATATACGTGCATAACTGATGTAAATAACGCATTTGTAACAGGCTCTATAGTCTCTCCGCTTGAGCACAGCTTCGGTGCAGGTAGGGAGTTCAACTTTGCTGTTCCGGACGTGCTTACAGGCGCATGCGTGAGCTGCCGTTTGACTATTGGGCGATATGTACTTACTCGCGAGTGTACTTAAAGTGAGTGTCCGTAAAGCGGGGTATGCCTGTATTTAATAAACTGTTGTTTTTTTCATTTTTTTAATTTTTTTAACACTGACTGTAAATTTGTCTGTGAGATTTCAAGTTTATTGCTCATGGATGCACTGTAATGTTTATTTATGTGTTAGCGTATATGTTTATATCTTTTGATGTAATGATGACTCCGGCCGGAGGTGCCGCCACTATATCTCTAGCAACCCTTTAATGGTTTCCCACTCAGTGGGGAGCCGTTGCTGGTGGAGCAGGGGATGGCTGAACATCTGGTCTGATGGATCTATTTAATCTCACTCCACAAGGAGGAACATCACTCTTGGATAAAGCGCACAATTGCGCGAAACGCTTTAGAGGTTCCTGCATCTCTATTTTAAATGTTGCTGACAGCCGAATAAATATTTTTCGTTGCGATCCGGCTCCCATGGTTTTTCATCTCAGGCAGTGCACAGCTATATCCCGTCACACACGGGAGATCTTCCGATGCTCTACACGTGAGCAGGGAGCAAGCCAAAGCGGACTCTCAACAAACAAGGTCGTGAGAAATATTTGAATACTTATCTACTCAAGGACTAGCTCAGCTGTGTGCAAACTGGGGGGGCGTGGGGTTTTTTTTAAGGGGGGCGCGCGGTTGCAGAGCCCCCGCGCTTTTCCCCCAGGCATGTAAATTAAATGCCAGGGGAGGCGCGAGGCCTCTGCAGAAACTTCACTTACCTGCTCTCAGCCAGCTCTTCCCTGATGCGTCGCTATGACAACGCGGCGTCAAATGGCGACGCGTCACATGTCATAGGCAAGGGGGAGCGGGAACAGAGGGGGGCACGAACTTAAAAGTTTGCGCACCCCTGGACTCTAACTCCAGGAGAAATGCATTGCTATACTGTACATTAAGGGGGTCTGTTGTACCCACACTCATGGGACTGCAGGCATTCCCTGTACAGCTATCCTCTGGAGAATATTATGACTATCCAAAAGGTTTATTATGTTCATGGAAATAACTACAATTTCGAACTCACCAGATATTGCCTTAATTGCCATATATTAACATACTTGCTCTTCTGAACACTAATTTTGGAACGGTTGTTCCTTTTTTTGTATACTGTACAATTTTGTAAACTTTCAGTGCTAGTCCTTTACAAGGGCAAATCATTATTCAAATGAAGGACAATTCTTTTTAAAGAAGCATGTTTGTCAATTGCACCTTTGTGGCTTTTGCAGAATAATATCTATCAACATAAATACAGTACCTTTACATGCTCACTGTCCAGCATAGGAATAGAAATGAAAAGATCTTCAAACTCGTCCTTTTGTGCCCGGTTTGTGGTATCAGAATCTTCTGATAACAATGTAAAATGAATTGTCTCCATCATAAAAAGAGCTGAAACGACATGAGAAAAACCACCGCTAAAGAAAAATGAATTACCAACTAATCGTATGTAATCTACATGTGTTTTGTATTTAGGGACACATGTCCTTATTTTTAATTGGGTTACTCGTCAACATTCAAACACTACAACCATGATACAGCTCAACCCCGTTATAACGCGATCCGTTACAACGCGAATCCGCTTTTAACGCGATGCAAGCGTGGCTCCCAATGTTCTTATTTATGAATACTTTACAACACGATTATTGATATCTTAAATACTTTATTGTACAATGCATACAATTGTACATTATTTCTAACGCGATCCACTTATAACGCGATGTGATTCTTCGGACCCCAAGCACAACGTTATAAGGGGGTTGAGCTGTATTTGGAAGAAAGAGATACGGTTCGAAATTTCATTTAATATATGAAGATACAAGTGGCCCCCACGTGATAAATGTACTTTATGTTTTCTTTAGGGTTGTATCTACAGTATAAATCAAACACAGTAGTATTTAATAAGTAACATAATTGTGGTGTAGAATTTTACGAATGGAATGTCATGTCTACTTTGCCTTTGTGCATGGTACCCAATGTTTTACATAGCTGCACCCATGTGCAAACACAATAAACCAGCAATCTCTTTATGCCAAGGCAAATGGAGCAGAATAGTCATGACACGGATTACAAACATTGATAAAAGGAAAGAACATGTACAGACATGGTTTCCTATTTAAAATTATCATGAAATCTGGATGAGAGGATTAACATTGAATAAGTATAATGCAAACACAGGGACAGAATTGTGCAATAATCTATGCCAAGATAAACTTTTTTTTTTTTTTTAAACATTTCATTATTGTCTGCGAGCATGGTTACAACATACAATATAATGAGCAACACATAGTGAACATTCAGGCAACCACAAGCTTACAGCATTTTATATTTTTTGTAACAACTGTTGAACTTTAAATGATAAAAATAATGATGATTAAGGGAAGGCGGGGGGAGGGGAGAGAAAGAAGAAAGGATAGAAAGCGCCCTGCAGCTCCATGCATATCGCCGCAGACTCCTCCGCACACTACACCCTATAGTTCCTTTAGTCTATCCCAAGACCTGTGTAGCAGTGCAGTGGACACCCAGTCTGAATATCTAAAGGGGCCCATAACATCTTTAAATGTATCGGGAGGCAGTGTGTCCAAAAAGGGTTTCCATTTACTCAGGAAATTATCTGTCTCCAAATGAGTCACATTTTTCCTTCATCACAACTGCGAACAGATAAGATTCTAATTGTCCAATTGTTGGAGTTTATGGTTTTACAGTTGACCAGAATCCGCTATTGTGCCAAAAGGAGAATCATTCCCATCAGATGCGGCAAACTGACCGTCAAGTATTACAGCCTTCCATATATCCAAATAACATTGGTTTAAAGTCATGGGGAAGCTTTGTTTTTAGCAGATTGTTTAGAAACCTTAAGGTTTTATTCCAGAATTGCATTATTTTTCTACAGTACCACAGACAATGTGAGATATTGGCGTTGGTACTGCCGCACTTTTTACACCCAATTGGAGAAATGTGTTGAAATTTGTTTCATTGTGCTGGGGTGAGGAAAGCCCGGTTCAATACCTTAATCTGCAATTCCCTCAAATTGGCATCCAGAGTAATGGAATGGACACTACCATAGCCTCTGACCAGGACCTCCTGATCTGTCAGATCAGTGAAGTCCACCTGCCACTTAACCAATAAGAGACTCCAGAGACCCACAGTACAGGTCTCCACAAGGGCGGTATAGATAATTTTAGATGTAAAACCTGTTTGAATGGAGATCTCAAGACCGGACTCAAAGGCATTGTGTTCTAATAGGGATGGATGTTCCCTGATCTAGGAAGTCACAGAATGTCTCAACTATAAGTAGGCTAAGAAGTATTTATTTAGTAATTGATATCTTTCTCCGAGTTGTTGGAAGGTTGGGAAAATGTGTTGTTCCGTGTTAAAACAGTCTGCGACATGAACAAGTTCTCTACTGATCCAAGTCCTGAAAACTGCGTTCTCTTGGGCTGCAGTAAATTCGGAGTTCTATACAATCGGTAACAATCTGGATACTCTCAGGGGTAGTTTAAAATATTTTCTGACGCCAGGCTCTTACAGTATCTTCAAACATAATGCCATTCAGAGTGTTATTTGCGTTATCCTTATCCTGTGGCAATGGTATCATGTTGGATTGACGGGAGCTATAAGATTGTTCCAGAAAGTCACATGATGATACTGTACTATATTCGGTCATAATGTTAGCAGTAGGAAATACTAACTAACTATATTTCCTGTATAAAAGATTGACAGGCTAGTTAGATAAGGCAGATAGGATAACACCAGAAGAGGCATCTGACAGAAAAGGACGTTTCAAGCTGAGAAAGGTTTCCACAAAAGAAAAGGAATTATATCCACATCTCTTACAACATAACATAACTAATTTGATGTCATTGCCATTGATCTACTATTGTACTATTGAATGTAAGTAAATATCTTCAGAATAATCGTTTCTTTTGTGTGCAAAAACCAGAATGAAGAATTATTTCATGCTGCTGTCAAATATACAAAAGACATTGCCCATTTAACAATACCATTAAAATATTCAGTATTTTAATAATATAGTACACAAAGGGTTATAGTGAACAGGAATTACAATGACATTTTAAAAGTGCCTTTTCTTCCACTGACTCATATAGGTTATCAGAAGTTGAATCTGGTCTATATGAATGGGTTAACTTTCTTAGATAATAAAACCATTAAATAATTATATGTTTTTTATTATGAATGTCTGGTGACAGTACCCAGAACTGCCCGCCACCCCGTGAGTCATCTTCAAAAGGGGCCATACATTCCTGAAATCTCCCCACACCCCCTTTGAGTAGCACAGAAGGTGACAAAAAGATAACTATTCAGTTCCAGGTCTTTACTAAAAATAACGATCTTGGATCTGATATGACTCACTAGAATCAAAAATACAGCTTTGTGATGTGAAACCGAGCACACTAAATAATATTAAACATGCCACGATTTTGAGGGTGCAAAGGTTAGATATTTGTTTGCCCCTCAAATTTAGGTGTAACACTGGGAAAAAAAGATTTCTATGCATCCAGCAAACTCACCCGAATGCAACGATCTGGGTCACATTGTTTTAGGATGTAAAGAAATAAAGTTATGGATTATTTGCACACTCTGAGATATTTAAAACTAATTTTGCCATCATAAATGTCACATGAGGTGGATGAGTGAGAGTTAAGGACACATTCATAAAATATAGGGACTTCTTTATATGACAAGGCAAAGTTAGAATAAAAATCACTAATTTGTATTGTGAAAATATAATTAAACTGAGAAGTGTTTTTATGCCAATAAACACGTGAATTCACATATTCCAATCTCTGTGACCTCTTGGAAGGATCTGATAATGTTATGTGGTAAAGTTGCTTGATTTTCTCTTTTTTCTCCCATTGTTTTCTGAAACGGTCTGCATTTTTAGATTTTATATTGGTTGTAAAACTCATTTTCTGTAACAAAGCACTGTACTATTTTTGTATTAAATCTAAAATACTGTCTTCGGGCTATACATTAGTCTAATGCTTTTTAAAGAGAATAACCACATTGTAGCAAATATTTTGCTATCTTGGGTTTTGTTACTTATTTTTTCTAGTAAACAGAGACCAAGGACTCTGCAGGTAAGACCTGGAATTATTCTTGGCGTTGGTGGCAGTGGAAACAAATTGATGTGCAGTATAACGTTTTTTGAGGAGACACTGCTCATTTTAGGGGCCCAGTGGACATGTAAGTAAGTCAACTGGATAGCTAGATGTATTAACCTTTGTCACATGCTAACAGATGTGCTGTTCATGAATTACCCCCCAAAACTCTCCGGTATAATCTCAATATCACAGACATTTTGATCAGCATAATTCCTTTTGATAAGAGCTAGGTATTTTTAATGATGACTGTGGCTCTTTTGTGTCTAATGTGGAGTAAAAAGCAGATACATCATTTGTTCTTTTCTTTGCCTATATAAAAAAGTGTCCAAAAAGCAGAATCTGGAATAAACATGATACTTACATCCACACATGCTCAAATGGTTTGCCACAGAAGCTATGAATTCCTCCATATTGCCTTTATTTTGTATCCTTCAACCCAAACGTTTGATGAAAAGCGGGGATGCAAAAAATGAAAAATCAATGGAAAAAAATGTATATGGACATTTTACTAATTTATCACTGAGAAATATAGCTAATTTATCTTTAAATGTAATTTGGTCACCATTGCTCAACTATTTTCATGTTTGCATACTTACAATATACATTGCTATGAAATAAATGGCAAAAAGGGGACTGGACTGTAACAGGCACCTTGATCGTTCTGCTTTATCATCTGTAATTATCAAAGCTAGACAAGAAAGATGATATTTTGTCAAGTGCTCGGATTTCTGTTTCACATGAATGGAATCAAAAAGTAACCCCGCAATTAACGTAAGAGCAGTGTAAATGGGGAATTTCTTCTTATAGGGGGTTCATGTTAAAACGGATTTGAAACAAAATGTGACACTATGTGCTCCTTTGCATATCAATTCCCAGAATCCCTGGCTGCAGTGGTAGTACTGTATGCTAAGAGATAATGGGGGACAGTAGGTTGCAGACCTGTCTGAGACACGTGACTGTGCTCACAAGTGGTATTTTTATTTTATTATAAATAAAAAGATATGAACAGGCACACTGCACAGGTTAAAATATAGGCCGGCAGCTCCAGGGAAGGTTGATTTAAGGAATTATTTTTACCACAAGAAACATAATTGCCAAATGTTAAAGTGGGGTCATATCTTAAACAAAAGGTTCAATACTGTGAACATAGAGTTTCCAGTATGTCTAGAATATCGTATTTCAACCTCAATGACTATCTTACCAGTTTTTAGCATAACAGAATAAATAAGTTAAAGGGATCGCTCTGTTAAAAGCCACTACATTTGGTGTGAGGAGCAATTTGAGAATGGAGTAATTACTTACATAAAATATCACCAATATTTCACAGTGTAACTTCTTTTTTTTCTGTTTTACAGCACAGATTCCTCCTTTGCCAAGATTCCATTTTTTTTTTAAACTCAGTATAAATTGTAAGCAAAGAACCTCCCAATATAGCATTTATGTGGCCTGGTGACCAGTCTATATATATATATATATATAATAATGACCAGATTGGAGTCTAGTAGTAAGAGACAGCACACAGTTCAGTAAGATTCCAAAGCAAGTGTATTAACTGTTCAGGGGTCTCGCTCTCTCTCTCTCGGCCTCTCTCTCTCTCACGGTCTCTCTCTCACGGGCTCTCTCGCTCGCGCTCTCTCTCTCTCTCGCTCGGTCTCTCTCTCTCGCTCGCTCGGTCTCTCTCTGTCTCTCGCTCGGTCTCTCTCTCTCTCTCGCTCGGTCTCTCTCTCGCTCGGTCTCTCTCTCGCTCGGTCTCTCTCTCTCTCTCGCTTGGTCTCTGTCTCTCTGTCTCTTTCTCTCTCGGTCTCTTTCTCTCTCGGTCTCTTTCTCTCTCGGTCTCTTTCTCTCTCGGTCTCTTTCTCTCTCGGTCTCTTTCTCTCTCGGTCTCTTTCTCTCTCGGTCTCTTTCTCTCTCGGTCTCTCTATCGGTCTCTCTCTCGGTCTCACTCTCGGTCTCTCTCTCGGTCTCTCTCTCGGTCTCTCTCTCAGTCTCTCTCTCAGTCTCTCTCTCTTCTTCTATGAATCTTACTGAATTGGAGTCATTCTCACTGAATTTTAGCTTCAATAAAGTCTCACTGACACAAATCACTTAAGGGGGAATTTTTGGTCCGAATCCTCCCACTTTAACTGATTTTGGTACTTTAAGATTTGTCATTTCTGTATGCAGACTGAGGCCTGCGTAGTGATCATTAACTCTTGCCTCATTAATTTGTTTTCCCTTTAATGACCATTTAATACAATGTACTGTGTGCGCTGACTAGAATCTACTCCACCTGCAAAAATAGTCCAACATTCACTGAAAATGTGTTTGATTGTAACTACTCATCACCAGTTTGATTATTGGGGTGACAATGTCCTTCAAAATTTTAGGACTGAGAAATATTCTTTATACAGTATATGGATGTGTTTCAGAGTCATACTATATTTTCAGGTGCCCCTGGCATATAATGGCCTACATTTCTCTGGTTGTCACATCTCACTCCTAATATCCACAAAGGATGAAATCACAAAGTGCCTTTTTGTTTGTCATTGTCATAAAACACCGTTAAAACAGGGCACAGCCCATACTATATCCAAGCAAAGCAAAATATCTTATTCAATGAAACCATTTGGAGAAAAAAAATAAAAATTGGTGGGGGGGGGGGGGGGGGGGGGGCATTTGTTTTGTTATTACAATTTGTTTTTAGGTAGGGCTATAATTCTTTCAGAATACTAATATACATTTTTTAGTGAACCCTTTCCTCGATTAAAGACACACCTATGCAAAAACATTGCAGACTGGGATTTTGATAGCTGAAGAAGCACAATTATATATACCGAGCATATAACAAGGTAAATATACAAATTAAAATATAGACCCTTATGTATATTATCAATGAACATATAATACTTTATAATCAGTATAATCATAGCTCAAAATGTTGCTTTTCTGTTCACATCAATTTGATTGTCCTCCACCAAATCTTGTGGCCATGCAAAAAAGCCCTCATTTTCTTCCATAGGGCAAGTTTATGTGCACGCACTGTCCTATATCATGCCGTTTGGTTTCAAAAGGAGGATTGTCCATTCCTAATGACAAATTAATTTGTGGTCCTTGTATACCAATGTAGGAAAGTACAAGCTTTCCTGTTCTGGTCTAAGAGCATCGACGTATTTTAGTTATTTAGTGGCTAGAAATTAACTTAAGGGCCAGGGATGAGTGGCTCATTGAGAAAAGACACTAACTCTATAAACAATTACACTGAGTTTGAATCAGAGAAACATGGTTCAATTCCTGGGATCAACTCCTTGTGACCTTGGGCAGGTAACTTTATATCCCTGTGTCTCAGGCACCAAAATCATAGCAGGGACTGTGTCTGTAAAAATTTCTACGTGTTGTGTGTACCGCACACTATACCGTAATCGTGAAGCACGTTGAGTCCCGTTGGGAGACAAGCGCAGCGCTATATGAAAAAAAAGTTATCATGAAAGCTTAGAAGACGATCCCACAGAAATTACTTGGAGATCAGAAGGTTGACTGCTAAACCCCGCTACTTCCTTAGAGAAGTAGATATACTAAAGGTGGATAAATGGATAACCAGCAAGAGGGATGCAGTTGTTACATTTGAACACTTACTCTTCTCTTAGCCTCTGCAGGGCTCTCAGTTCCTCGTCGATCTCAGAATGTGGCTGTATGCTGATCATTTCCTCTGTGTTTCCTGTAGAATAGTACTCCATGATTTCGAAGATCAGATACTGAAATATTTCCTGGCATTTCACACAGCAAAAAAGCTAAAGGCAAAGAAGTACTAATGTTCAAATTTGAAAGATGAAGCATAATAAAAAAAAATACATCCCACGTAAGAAATGTAACCCCTACCCGGCTGCAGTGAATGTACACTCCAGGAATACTGTAATTAGCTTCCCTCTTCCAGATTTTATATTCTCTGGGGCTTTCATCCAGCTTTGGATTGTGGCCATGAGCTGAGCAATTTAAAAGCAGTATAATTAACAGGCGCTAGGAACTTTTCTTAACAATTAACTGCTATTTACCAGTCCAACATAAAGAAGAAGACACTTGATAGAATACAGTACGTTTCGTGGCTTTAGTTGTAGTTCCACAAATGGTTCACACAAACATCTTCCAAGAAGATCTTCTTTAGTCCCAAGAAATTTGTTCTCACTTGGAGTTATTTCTTTAACAATTCCTGTGTGGGCTGTTTGTCTGTAGCTCAACAAACAATCCCTTATCATGTGGATCTAGGTGACACCTTAATTATGAATAACACTACGCCAGATGGTCTAATAATTTAATTGGCATCTGTCGCTGGATGTGAACCCTCATCTTCAGCTACCTTCCTTACAGACATAGTTACTGTACTTAGTACTGTAGATGAGGTTGAAAAAAGTAATATGTCTATCATGGTTGAGCTTCTACACCTCCTTGCATTCCTATAATACTAGGTAACTTGCTGGGGTTCTATTTCCTGGGGACTCCCCTGTCTTCAGATGGTGCATCTCAGCATAGCTTACATGCAGTTAGTGATGAATAACAAAAAAATATCTACTTAAATCATAATTTTACTGGTAACTGCAAAAGTAACAATTTAAGAACTGGGAAGGGGCAGTAATATATAGTAAAGGGGATTCCTCCCTCCCAGTGATGTCAAGATGGGGCAAAAAATGGTAACAGCAAGAATAAGTAATAGCCCGTCTCCTCCTTCAGTAGTAGTAGAGAGCCAGCAGATTTGTCATGAGCTACTTAGCAAATGATAAGTAGAACATCATAAACACATTTGAGACAGTCAAAGCTTATAGTTCCTCCTGAAAATATAGACCTCTCAATGAGGCAAGGTTTTCTCTGCTTTAAACCTTGTGGTAGACGGTTCTAAAAATATACGATAGGGACAGGGGAAGATGAGGATTTTGAAAAATAGTCCAAATTCTAGGAATACTTTGTATTTATTTTTATTACAGCTGAACACCAATATATGTTGTTAAATTGCACTTCACCTTTAAATCCAGTATCAGTAAGTGTTGCTGATAAATTACTTAGAAAGATTCCCATATTTTAACTGGCACGATGGCATGTGTAGGCAATTATTTGGTCCATCACTGTCCAGTTTCAAAGAAAGCTACAATTAGGCTGGGTGTTGGGGATAAAATAAATAATGTAGCTATGCCTAAAGGTGCTGTGGAGGCATATTAACTTCAAAATAATACTCAAGGGCCCCCCAATGAATATACATGTGAATGAAATGGAAATCTTCCTGAGCAAGAGGAAGACTGATTCACAGAACATTGAATAAGGGACAAGAGAGGCTGACAAGAGAAGAGGCAACCAACAGTGTCCCATGGGAGAGCTACTGTCAATCAGGACTGTTACATTGTTTTGCAACACCCAGGAGATGGTGCTGCTTCAGTGCGGCTGGGAGAAGTTTAGTTACACAAAATAAAGTGTATTTTGACATTGCCTCAAAGTATTGACATTGGATACTACTGATTCTTACTAGACTAAGGTTATTATTAAACTTTAACAGTTGGTTTAATGATTAGATATCCTCGTATCATTAACCACACTTCTATACTCATTAAAACATGTTCCCTTGCAAAAAGGCAGAGGAGCCTGGTTCAATTTTTGGTGTCAGCTCCTTGTGACCTTGGGCAAGGCAATTTATCTCCCTGTGCCTCAGGCACCAAAAACATAGATTGTAAGCTCCACGGGGCACTCCACCTGTGCCTGCAAAATATCTCTGTAAAGTGCTATAAAACTAGCAGTGCTATACAACAACATGCTATTATTATTATAATGCTGTATTCAAAGTGGATTATATTTCTCAAATTGCCACTGGAATGCTGTGATTGAAATTTGAGAAACCAAATGAGCAATTATCATAAAATAAATTATTCCCCCAAAACTCACTGAGCCCAAACAATGAAATCACTATAGTGTTGTTTAATACACAGTTGCGAGATTTTTGTAATTATCTTTCAATGATATGCATAGATCACATTACTGAATATTAGTGATATGGGTGGTGAGTTGTTTGTGATGATGTCAAAATGATCATAGATCTAATGCAGTTTGCTGGTAAGGTGCCTTACTCGCATCATGTCTAGAACTAGAGATGTAAAATTATATCCCAGATAGGTTTGTGATTGTTCAGTTGAATGTTTTAAGAAATACAATGTAAAAAAAAAAGTTGGTTTAAATGCTTTGTGGGCTCTGATAAGGAAAAAATGCATTATTGTCTTTTTTTCATGTAAATAATGTAAAAGTCGCCCCCCAAAAAATAATCACCTAAATATTAGCTAATTTTAGTGACAAAAGTTGCTTTATAAGATATTTGCATTTGGTGTTGTTTTTTAATTTTAATCTTTGAATTTCTTTGCAAAGAATGTTATTGAAGTTTTTTTTCCCAACCGCGAATTTGCACAATTGCTCCACACGTATCATCTATACAGTACTTGTGTTAAACTTGACTAATACTGTACCTACTGTATATTTACCTTGCCTTTTACACACTTTTCTTAAATACTCTGCATAATCTGGTTGCAGTTTATCCAAGTTGCCAGAACATTTTGAGAAGGAACTACAGTTTGAGCAAGAAGGACAGGTTTGTGTTTCTCTACGTGTTATTTCCAAAGAACCGTAAGGATATTTATCAGAAATAACAACACAATTCCAAGCTGACTTTACTGTGAGTAGGAAGAGAAAGGAGATCCCCATAGTTTTACAGTACATTACTTTAAATGTCTGACGTTACAAACTTACAATGTTGTCTGAACAGAAACAAATAAGCACCAGCCACTAAGATGTAACCAAGTAAACAAATCCCTGCCATTTAGTTTAGTCCTGTACTAGGTGGGACTGCACTTTTGAAGGTATATTTACAGTACGTTTGTTAACATTTTTGGGGCTCTATTAAGAAGTGGTGTTACTGTGTCTGAATCACTGTTAACTTACGGTATCCACAGGTTGTGAAGCAAGTTGTGTGACACTTGGAAAACCCTTCTTCGTTTTGGTACAGAACTCACACAATGTTTCAGTGTGGTTATCCACTTCTGTGAGAATCTCCTCTTCATCTTTCAATGGAGGCTAAGGGAAAGTGGAAATTGTCATCACCGTAATATTTATTTTGTAAATTGGGACATATACAGTACATGAGAAATACATGAACTGAACTTAGTAGTGAATCACTGTTTTTTGAAGTGAAACTTCTATGCTGGCACCTACCAAATTAACATTTCCCTTGGAGTAAATTGCCTTGTTGGAGACAGAAGTGCAGTCCCAGAAGTGACGTCACTGCTGGCAGAAGAGGTCGTTATGGCAGCTGGCGCGGATTTGGAGGCCTCTCACGCTCGGTGTGCATGAGCCATTGCCACCGACTGGGCGCACCTGTGCAGTAGGTGCCGTTTGGGCACACCAGCGTAGTAGGCGCCATTCAGGCGTGCTTGAGCAGTAGGTGATATTTGGCCATGCCTGCGCAGTAGGCACCAGCTAGGCGCACCTGCACAGTAGGCGCCATTCGGCTGCACCTGTCAGTAGGTGCCGGCCGGGCACACCTGCGCAGTAGCCACCGGCACGGCACACACACACTACACTGCAGTGCACACACACACAGAGACATAGACACACAGACAAACAGATACACACGCAGATAGAGACAAACACACATACACACACACAGACGCCTGCTCAGTAGCCGCCAGCACACACACACACACACAGACACGAGGAATTCACAGTTACTATACATATAGACGTACAAATAGGTAAAACAGAGTGTGTGGGCTGCGCATGTGCATTCTAAGTCAAACTTCTTTGCATTTTGGCACTGAAATTGTGTTTTCATTTTTAATTAAAAACATCACAAATACAATTTCTGCAACAAAATAGTGACAAAACACAAAGAAGTTTCACTTAAAATGCGCGTGCTCGGCACACACTTTTTTTTAATATACTCTTTTATACCCTATAATGAACTGTAGGTCTTGGATTAGCAGCTTTTTAGTGGTTCCAAGTCCCATGAGCCTGACTGTACTGAATAAATTACACTGCAGGTTTAAAGATGGAGTATCAGTCGAACACTTCAAGAAGAGGTTGAGGTACTCTTCAGAAAGACACTGGCAGCATTTGCAATATTCAAGAAAATTTACAAATAACCTTGAAGAAAATGAAATTTTTTTTTTATTGTATCAAAATCGTTAATAACCAACAAGCACGTGATGAGAATGCTTAATCAATGCAAATTTGAAATAAAAAAATGAACGCAAATTGCATAATTTTTTATCAGGCATCTCTGCGTCGATGTAGTCAGGTGTTTGCTCTAATAATTGCGCTGTGTGCACCAGATTGCGGTTTGGGGAATGACACTAGGGGGAGTTAGGGAGCAGTTGCTTGACACACATTATAAGAAGATATATTATGTTTTTATTTTGCATTTGTGTCGCTTCGCCAATGCGAGGTGCCGTAAACCTCTCTGGCTAACAATGTGTCAAATATAAGAAACACTTTCACACATTTGCTGCGAGTAGAAATTAAAGCAACGCATCAAAAAATAAATTCTATGTGCACTTTGTTTACGTTGGTACATCTCCCCCAATGTCTCACAAAACTGCAGATTCATATTTCTATTGAACCCCTGTGATGTTTTGTTTTTTTGTGCTTTTATAGAATGGAGCATGTGAATTGTTAACCGCCCTTTAAGAAGTGAGAATCAAATCTATGGCTTTTCGCTGTTCTATTCAGGAAGATATTTGCAAACTCCACATAATCAAAAGTTCATGTAGCCTTAACCCACTCAAAGGCAGCTATGTCATTCTTTTGGACCCATCAGTTTGGAATGGGATGGTTGGCCGTGGCCAAATTGGCACCGGAGCTCCGCCGTCAGGAATACTCACCGCAGGTCCCCCTCGCCTGCCGGTTCTGCGCAAAATTAAAAAAGTATCCTGATTGCTGGTGGCCGTGCTGAGTGCCCTGCTGGTGCGCATGCATGTCCACGCTCCGCTCACAAATGCCGGAGCGGTGGGCGCGCGAGGTGCCCTGCGGCTGAGGAGATCTGAAGATATTTAAGTATAGCGGATGGTGGAAAGCGGTGAGTAGTTCTGGCTGCGGAGCGCTGGTGGCGATTTGATCAATTGGCCATTACCAAATGTCCTAGGCCACCATCAGTTTAAGCTTGGTAACTAACTGCCATATGAAACTGGTAGAGGTTGTGAACCAGACACATTCACTCGTGTTCAGAAGGTCCCCTAACTCGCTTCATTCGCCACACCGTCACGTTACACTATGACAAGGATTCCGGCTTAACAAAGAAAACGAGATCAGATGACCGCAGCCTGGGATGACCCAGCTATGGGTCTAATAAAGCATTAGCAAAAATAAAAGAGGGTGCTAAGACTGACAATACCTTGCTAAAATCAAAATAAGAAAATCCACAAAGAGCAAAAGTTAGGCATGCTAAAAAGGATCTAAGTCAGAAAAGTCAAATAATAGTCATTTTAATGACTTAAAGAAGTCCTAGCAGCATCCAACATTTTGGTGCATACTGTACAAGCACCTTCATCCTTTCCTTAAGTAATCAAAATGACTATTATTTGAATTTTCTGACTTAGATCCTTTTTGGTAGGCTTGACCTATGCTCTTTAAGGATTCTAGCTTAAAATGACTACCAGCTTCAGAATCAGTAAAAAAAAACTTAAACTGAAGAGTCCAAAAGGATGACACAGTTTAACCACTGAATGACAAGTGAGAATTGGGTGAATTAATTAGGTTTGGGGACCTTGGCAAGACATGCAGATACACTCATGGGTTCATTGTATTTACTGTAAGTACAAGCATTAATCCATTTTAATACAATATATATATATTTAGTTTGCGGTGTTAAGCAATAAGCCACCTTGTGGTAGCTTCAGAAACCTCTTGAATTGTCCATGATGTTTCATATGGAGCATTAATTTGTCTTATGACTTAGCATGCTTTATGGAAGACCAGACAATTTACACAGGGATTGCAAGCACCAAACAGAACAAAAGGTTAAATAAACAAAGTTTTTTCTGTACGTAATCAGTAGGGAACAACACAGGCAGAAACAGTAAAAACTCACCCAAAAACAGGGTTACAAGAGACTCCTAACTTGCTAGGGGCTGAGCGCTGCCGAAACTAGCTTACTTAGGATGTCTTCTATGATTCAGCCCATCTCTGCAGATCCCTGTAACTTAGGATCACCACCTACCCATATTTCAAGCTAGTCTTGAGATACAGCGACTAGCCATTAACAGCCGTGGAACAAAGCACTCTCTTCGACATAACATCAGAGTTACACCCAAGAAAGTCTCCCAAATATGCCATCACTGCTCCTGTACACTAAACCAGTGTGGACAGGGTTAACATCAAGAGAGACACTTCAAAAGACCTGGTGGCCTATTCTAGAAGGTTTGATAACCAACTCATCGAGGATTTTGAGTAGTTATCGCCAAATTTTGCTAGGGAGCTATTCAGATAGCCCCGATAGGTTGGCCAAATCGTACGGAGAAGGCATTTTTGCGCGATTTCTGGCTCCTGGCCAAACTCACCGAGCGGGAGCTGCCCAAAAGCAAAATAGCGCCATTTTGATCAAATCACACTATTCTAGTAGCCTCGAGAATCTCATCGGGCCCTGAAATAGCGAGTTTAAAGAAAAAGTTTTTAAGAAAAAAATAGACTAATGGTGGGAGAGATCTAGGCTGCGGGACTATGTTAAAAATAGTTTGCTACCGAGAGGATTATGGATTAACACCTTCCCCTCTTATAGTATCCAGGATGATACTTTCACCAAAAAATGTGAAGATATGTTATCCAATTGTTCTAGAGAGCTTATGTTACTTCTATGAATCCACTAAATTGGGATCAAAATTCTGAGTTTCAAGAACTGGAATCCAAATTGAAAAGAAATATTGATGCATTTGCAAAAGAAATAAAAGAGAGAAAACATATTGTTTTTTGAGAGATGCCAATGACTATAAAATAGGAAAAATCTATAGGACTAATATCAAACGTACATATAATGAACCACACGATTCATTGACTGATTGGGGGGACGTCACTATCCCGAAGGGGGCCCGAATAGCCCCATGAAAATCGTCGTTTTTTGGGTTACCCAGAATCGGACGAGGGGAGGAAATCAGAGAAAGAGACATAAGACACGAAGGGGCCAGGGCCAAAGTAAGAAACAGAGAGGTATGGGGATACAGAGGGAGAGGCAAGAGAAGAAATGATCAGTATTAACCACCGATAATGAACTGCAAGTGGTTAATTTAACTACAAGGGTCTTAACACCTGACCAACTAAATGTCCTCAAAAAAGGCCTCTCTTTTACACGCTCATGTAATTTGAATTTATTCGAATGGATAAAGGATATCAATTTGTTTGGATGCAAATTAGCCCTGCACAAATTGTATAAATGAAAAGAGGCATTAATTTTACCAGCAGGCATAGCATCCTCCTTCTATGAAGAAGATCTAGAGTACCTCAGAGATCTCATGTCACTGTTAGAGGACAGTGATAAAGAACCAGGACATGTACCCTTCACCTCTCTAAAACCCGGAAGTCATTTTGATCCCTATATGAGCTCCAATGCCAACATTGAGATATTTCTCAGGCTAGTAACCAAAGATTTGGAATTGTTACCAAATAGGAGAGGCCAAGAAAATATGAATCATGAGGAAAGAAAGGCATTAATAGAACTCTCTGATCTCAAAGGAGTGATTATAAAACCCTCAGATAAGGGAGGGGATATAGTTGTCTTAGAAGAAGAGAGTTATTTACAATAAAATCTAAGATGTCCGGGGGATAGAAAATGTTATGAAGTTCTACAGACTACCATTACATGTTACAAAGTTCGCCAATCCATATGGCAACAGGGACTGAAAAACAGAGTAATCTCAGACAAGGAATACAACTATATCTTGGTAAAATATCCTAAGGCTGGGCCATGGTGCCTTCGCCCACGCTGAGGCGTGTGGAGGCTGTGAGGTAAGCGGGTGGTTTCCCAGGCCAAGGTGGACCGGCTATGGGGGGCATTCCTAGGGGCGTCACGGAGCTGGTTCACCCTCATTGGGCAAACCGCTCACGTGGCCGGCCTGTCGTGCCAAGAAATCAGTTTGAATTGATTTCTTGCGTAACGCGCACCCCCTCTCGCCTGCACGCCACATGGACGCGAACACTGCTTTAAGGCAGTCTGTTCGCTCAGCATGCGGATACTTCCACACGGTCTGCCATGGCCCCAGCCTAATGTGGTAACCTTTATAACATTCCAAAAATGCATAAATATCCAAGGAAGCCACCCAGTAGACCCATTGTGTTGGGCATCGGGTCGCTTAGCGAACATGCCAGCACATATTTAGATGTAATACTAAGACCCTTTGTCACCAGCCTCCCTTCCCACAACAAGGACACCATCGATATTCTCAAAAAACTTGATGGAATACAGGTATCTTCTACAACCTTCTTGGCGTCTCTGGATGTTGAATCCTTGTATACAAGCATACAACACCACACAGGTATAGCATTGGTGAGGCACTTCTTAAGAGCTAGAAGTATTGATCTCTGTAACCACAATGAGTTTGTACAGGACCTGTTGCAATATGTATTGACACATAACTATTTTCCTTTCAATGGTAACGTTTACCATCAGCGACAGGGTACTGCAATGTGTACAACGTGCGCCCCCATGTACCCCAATATATACTTGGGGTGGTGGGAGGAGACCAAAGTCTTTGTACAGGATATTATTACACTTACTCAGCATATCGAATGATGGTCTAGGTATATTGACGATGTGCTGGTCCTATGGAATGGCATGGAAGAGGAGTTTCAAAAATTCGTCAATATACTTAATCAGAACAACCACAATTTGAAACTCACAAGTGAGATAAACTCTGAGAAAATAATCTGGAACTCAAGATTGTCAAAAATACAGAAGGAACATTAACAACAACTGTACATACCAAGAATACAAAAGGAAAGGGGAGGGGTAATTCCCACTTGTGATGCTAACCAGGAGTAGACAATTGTTTTATTCATAATGTATAAACATCTTCATTGCATGAGACAGTTCATAAGACCCAGGATTCCAAATAGTCCAATATTAAACACACTCCCATAAACTTGCCACTAGCCTGTATAGGTAGATCTTATCTGGTAGTCTGGGTTTTCAATGTGTGGGACCGATCACATAAATGAAGTAAATAAATTACTCACTGCTGACCTTGGGGATATCCTGGTCTTGTCAGGCATGCTCTTACCGAAAAACAATTGGAGAAAGTACAGGAGAAACGGCGGTGCATCTGCTGCTGCTGTAGATGAATTGAAACCACAAACTGCAAACTGCAAGGAAACTAGGTGCAAAAATGTATTTGGGGCATAATAAAAACAGCCAAAAGGACACTATAACGCGTTTCTCCTGTACATACCAAGAAGACAGCTACTAACAATCTGCTTTTGGCCTCTAGCCATCACCCAAAAGCCCTGGTACAAGGAATACCAATTGGTCAGTTCCTAAGGGTCAAAAGGAACTGTTCTACCAGAGTCCAATTTGAAGAACAAGCTAGCAATGTGAACGAAAAATTCTCCAATCGAGGCTATAGCAAGACGTGTATAGACAGGGTGTATAAAAGAGCCAAAAAAAGGATCTTAACACGTTGTTGTATGGAATTAAAAATGATAAGAAAGAAAAACAACCTATTAGAATAAAAGGTACATACAACAAACAGTGGCATAACATCTGAGACGTTTTAAATCGACATTAGCACATCCTAATAGAGGATGAGGGTTTGAAAATGGCCCTGAATTCTACAGCATCAATCACGTACTGCACCGACACACTTTATTCGAGCAAATACCCAGTATGTACCTGGCAGATACCTGGAATGCGCCGCTCCTCACCTCTGACAAGCCCCGTTGCGTTTGCCTTCCCAGCCTGGGTTCATGCCTGGCTGATGGACGGCTGATCTGTTAAATGATAATGATTAGGATTTAATAGGCTGCAATGCTTCGCGTGTCTACCAGATGGCATAAATTCATGAATTGTAATGCAGTATATATATATATATACTGTGCAGTATTGCAGCCAGCGGGAATAAAATGCTTCAATCCCTGCATGGAAAATAACTCAATGCACTCGGGCAGAAAACAGTCACAAACCTCAATACACCCGGGTATACCCGAATTCGTGGGACTAGCCGAGCTCGAATAAAGTGTGTCGCCAGTGTATAGACGGCCCAAAAATCTTTCTGACCAATTGGTACACAGTCACTACAAGCGCACACGCAGGGACACCCGGCTTCAGTCTAAAACTGTGGGTACATATTCCTGTGGGGCGTGCAAGTAATATCAATTTATAAACCTCTCTAAACAATTTTGGAATTGGGACAAAACCAAAAGTTACACCATCAGGAAATTCATCAACTATAAAATGGTCGGTGTGGTTTATCTAGCTATCTGTAGTTGTGGTGCCCAATATGCTGGTAAAATATCACACCAGTTCAGGAGACGCATCCTGGAGCACATTGGCACAATCAGGAACAACTTGGATACCCCGGTAGCAAGACACATAACCCAGGTACATAAAGGTGATACATCATGTATAGATCATTTAACCTTAGGAATAAGAAAGGGCAATCTGGATAACACACTATTAAGAATGGAAGTGAAATGGATATATACACTTGGGACTCAAACACCCAAGCGGCTAAATGAGGACTTCACTTATACAGCATTCTTATAAATATCATCAAGTGTGAGATATTAGGCTACCAAGTTATTAACATCATGTGGCCGAAAATATACAAACATATACCTTAAAGATCATAATTTTGGTCCCTTTCACATACTGTGTTATCGTATATATAGAGATCAAACCAATTCTCCTACATACAGTTATTTACCCTATGTACAGTATATAATGGTCGCTCACAACTCCATGTTAATAACATACAGAAGAAGTCTATTTACTTCTTTTGGCACAAATTCCCTGACTTACCGTGGGAAGGACAGGATGGGTCAGATAGCGGATCTGTCATGAATAGAAACACAGTATTAATACACATTATAAGAGCTGTGGCACTGCATCATATAAGGATGGATATTCATCTATATAAAATACCTGTAATTAGTACAGCAGCAGTAATACTAGCATACTCATGATACTACAAGTTGCCAGAGTGGATATATACTCTAACATACACAGAAGTTTTGCAACTATTGTATCAATAGAGTAAAAACAACAGAAACAATTTCTGGATATGGATACTGTTTCAGTGGTTGCATCTCCATGGATTTAGCTACTAAATACAACATTATACAAAGACAATAATCAGCGCATCAGACTATGAGCCCAGTAAGGCACGTCCTCTCAATCTGTTATATGGAGGTTAATACTTACTGTTTTAGTATAGTGTATGGTTGTATTATACTTCTAGATTTTAAGATTATTAGTCCATTAGACTTTTTTGCATCAGAGTGATATGTAACATTTTGAAACTCTAGGACAGTGATTCCCAACCAGGGTTCTATGGAGCAATCCCAGGGGTTTCGCCTAGCCTCCCGCACTCACTGTGCAGCCCGTGACAGCTTTCCTGACTCTCCCCCTGGCTCCCCCAGCCCCAGAGCCAGCTCTCAGGACTGCAAGAGCGCGCTCTAGCAGTGCAGGTTCCGGTGTCTGCAGAGCAAGCGGGTGCATGCAGTCCTGCTTGCTCTTAACTCGCTGCCTCCTGCCTGCTCTTAGCTCGCCGCCTCAGGTAGGCATATGGGGGGAATGTGAGATCCAGGGGAGGGGGAAGTGATGTGAGGTGCAGGGAGGGGTTATGTGAGATGCAGGGGTGTGGGTATATGAGGATATTGTGAATTATTACATTGCATTCTCCAAGGCAGGGGTGCGCAAACTGGGGGGACAGATTTTAGGGGGGCACGGTGGTTACAGAGGCCCCGCGCTATTCAGGGCGAGGCCTCTGTAACTTCACTTACCAGGCCTCGCGTTCAGACGTCGCCATGGCATCAAACGACTCTGCGTTGTCATTTGACGCCGCATTCAAAGTAGGGTGAGGGGCGCGACACATGGGCAGAGCAGGCAGGGGGAGCGTAGCCGAGGAAGTTTGCCCACCCCTGCTCTAAGGAGCTAATCACAAAACCACTACAGTTTTACAGTCTATACATGGCTTGCCAGAAGATAATGCAGTATTGCTGCATGCATTGTCTCTTTTTGTCTCCTAACATTTGAACGGCTTTTTCGGATAACTTCAATACAAGTCTTAAGAAGAGTCCCTTCAGCAGAAGAAATCTGGATGGACAGTCATTAACGGGTTTGGTTGATGTTTAACCCATTCCATTTTGGTTTAATTCCAGGTGCCATATACAGTACTGTAGGTCTTTTTTTCACCAATTCCATTTCTGATTTTGAGAGAACCAGCTAGACTTGTTAGGCAGCCATTGGACTTCCATTGCATTGGAGTATCCTTTATTGTGCATGTTATTAGCTATATAGCATTTTTATTTTATTTTACACATGTTCACTCACATTGTATTATTTATATGACTAGCGCTTTAATCTCAATATTTTCACTTTATTTTTTTGGGCATTTACAAGTTGCTTGCTTTTTTTTAGTGATTGCTTAGTTTAATTCTTGGTTATTTTGGTGATTGATTTTTTTAATGTGGTTTATTTTTGGTCATTTTTTTTTTTTTTTAATGTTGCCTAATGTTTTTTATGGGCATAATGTACCACTGTGGGAATGAAAGGCTAGAGAGTGGGGGTAGCAAGGTTTTCTGTGATATATGCACTCTAGTGCCGGATCCATATGGTATATACACTTATAATCCTCCAATAAATTCACAGCACAGATACAGGGGCTAGAATAGTCCTTAGACAGTTGTCAAGTGGTGTAGAGTCCTTAAAGGGGCCAATATTCCCTGAAGGAACGGAGTGAAGGGATAACAATCCACCACACACCGAACCTCATTGGGATGTTCCCTGGATCTTCTACTATGCCACCCAGATATACAATGTTGCATGAAGATTTCTACTCACATTTCTGGAGTGTCCCCATCCTGTGCTCGTTGGGAAGGGGTGCTGCCACTGGTACAAAGTCAATATCAGCATCCAAGAGATGTAGCGCACAGCCAAGAGAGTGGGTCAAAATTGCAGTAAAAAAATCAAACTTTATTCGTCCATTAAAAAACGGAGGTGTAACTCCTTGATAAAGTGCAGGGAGCACGAAACACGTAGGAGGTCTCCACACCTCCGATTTTTTAATGGACGAATAAAGTTTGATTTTTTGTACTGCAATTTTGACCCACTCTCTTGGCTGTGCGCTACATCTCTTGGATGCTGATAGAGAGTGGGGGTAGTTGCCCTGGGGAAGGTCACCCAGGTGGGTAGCGGGGGAGGGGATTAACCCCTTAATTACTATAGAGGTTACTAACCGCTAAGGTGATTAAGGGGTTAGGGGCCATTAGATTGTATTTTTTATTGTTGTGTTCCTGCTAATGAAGGACAAGGACGGGAGGGGGGGGGGGGGGGGGGAGATGAGGACAGCCTTCATTGTGGCAGGGGTAAGTAGAAGTTTAATTTATTTTATTTACTTTATGCTGGCTGGATAATGTTTTAGTTTGAATGGGCAAATGAGCTATTATCCAGAACTGGATAATAGTAATTTTGTCCATTACTGCAGCCGTGTGCAATCTTTCTAGCGTGCGCCCCCTTCCTGCTCGTGTGTCACTTTACTAATACTACTTATTCACCTTACTATACGCTAGCTTGCCAAGCTGTCCTGTTGCATGTGGTACAGAATAAAATTATACTTACCTGGATCTGTGCATATGTCCACGGGGGCTCCGGTGCAAGGTATTGACCACACCTGGGAGACCAAACCCCATAACCCCATATTTCAAGGTTACTTTATAGACAGGCTCTGCTGCATAGGCTATCCACGGTTAACAACATTTACAGATGAATAGTCAGACTGCTTATAGATCCCCTCCAGACCCATTTATCCTCACCCCGGCATTCAAGATTTGCACATACACGACCCTAGGTGCGATCCAGGCCATATAGTATGGGACAACAAGAACTATACTAACCATTGTCATACTCATTGTGTATGATAAAAAGATTATCTACATCTAAATAGACCGCATTGAGCTTAATTGGTATTCACCGTAGTGTTACTAATTGTACACAATTATCTCTGCAGTGTTTTATCAATTCGCTACTTTATATAGGCTTTATTTCGAGTGTCAATGTGGATATACTCCCATAAACTCACACACAATTTGTGTCCACACAATTTTTTTTTTTTGCGCATATAGCTCACATTAATGTCTGTTTTAATGCTTACATCAATTCATACTGGGTATCGCACCGGTCCCTTCTGAGGGACCTGCTTCATTCATTTACTCAGGTTTCCAATCGAGGTTGTTCTCTGCTGGCGACACTATTTGAGTGCTCTCATTTATGGGGATCCTTTCTCTTTAGTTTGTCCTTCTAACAACATGATAGAGATAAATAGATGAAGCCTTATTTCTAGACCGATTAGGACATTGCCCTCACTTGAGAGAAACAGCCAATAAACTGTGAGGGTGACACCAGCCGGTGTTCCGGGAGAGAGGAAATGGTGGTCTTCTCTTGGGGAGATGTCATGGAAGCAATTGAAAATGTTTTGAAATAAAATGTTAGTACAGTCTTTGTAATTGCACACAATATTATATGCTGTGTTTAGCTCCAAGTCGATTTTCAAAAAGCCTTACACAAATAATCAATAGGCAATAACTTTTACTTAAAATGTGACCAGTAACTGTAGCCATTTTTAAATTAGAATGCACATTGATTAATGCTACTGGTGTAATCAATGAAATACTAACTCCATTTCTTAGATGCATTAATAAACATACTGCATTACAAGTAAGTACTTTATCAAACATAAACATATTAGCAGTACCTCTGATTCTCCACGTTCCACTTCGTATTCTGAGTGGGAAGACACAGACTTTTCTGCAATTAAGTTTTCAGTGGTGAAAAAAACTGCAGGAAAAAAAAGAAAGATGTTTATGCAAATTACAAAATACCCGTACAAATAACAAATCATTTATAAATATGATTTTGTGCTACACTGTCTTATGTTCTTGTACAGTAATATTGGGCTTGAGTAATGAGTAGGAACAATGGCAGCAAATAACAGTGCAGAACTACGTTTATTGAATTTTTTTCCAAATACAGCTTTTTGCGTAATTGGCAACACATTGTCTGATAATCTATTTTGTCAGATATTTTTCACCTGTACATTCATGGCTACCAAAACAGTTTTTTTTATCTTTAAAGAGCAGTCTATCCAATTTTGACAAAATATATACCTGGGACTTCCAACACACAATAAGGCTAAAAACAAATGGTAGTCTTCTCTTGGGGAGAAGTCATAAAAGCAAGTGAAA
Source organism: Ascaphus truei (assembly GCF_040206685.1). Taxonomy (NCBI): domain Eukaryota; kingdom Metazoa; phylum Chordata; class Amphibia; order Anura; family Ascaphidae; genus Ascaphus; species Ascaphus truei. The sequence continues at coordinate 317,381,801 of NC_134485.1, forward strand.
ATGACCGTTAATGCACTTACTGTAACAGCATTCTTTACATAAACCCAAATCTCATCCCATCACTCCTGAAACAGACATGTAAAGGCTCTCTATCTGCATAGAAACTCCCTCCATTAGGGCCAAAAATATTTTACAAATAGCTAACTTTATGACTATAGGGTAATTTAATAATAATTAGTACAGTACCCTTTGATTGCAAAGGGGTTTAACCCATCCAATGTCCGGGATGCTACCAATGCATTGCAAATGAATGTCATGCGGCACCAGAAGGGTTCATATAAAACGCAACCTCTCACAATAAACTTAACATCATGAAAACGTTTTAAACATTATTTTAACATATAAACCTCGTAGGAGCCCAAGTGGCCAGCTAGGCATTGTAAACCCATGGCTTGCTAGCCCCTGAGGTCAACTATCGAGTACTCCAGCGTTTCCCAAATGGGGTTACGCGGAACCCCGTGGTTCCATGGAGCAGTCCCAGGGGTTCCGCCATGGCTCTCCTCCACCCCCTCTCCCACTCCCCCCACAGCGGCTGTGGAGAGGGTGAGCAGCCACGGAGAGACAGACTGTTCGCTCCACTGAGGCTCGTGCCGGAACCCCCTGCTCTGCACGTTGCTCGGTCGGGGATGATGCCGCCAACACCACTGCAGGCTGCCTTCCTCCCCACACCATAATAATAAACAAAGCATCTGATGCTATAATTATCATTTAATTAAGAGTGAAACCTTATCATTTTTTTCTTTATGGGACATGAAAGAGGACAAAACGTGTACTTGCCTTCCCCCTGGAAACATTTAACTTTCAATTTAAAGGTATTTGATCTTGAACCAAGAAATTTTTTCGCCGGCGGCGAATTTCATTTTTTTTCCCATGTGGTACGCTAAAAATACTTAAGTGGTTCCATTTTGTTGAACAAAATATAAAAGGGTTCCACGACTACATTTAATTGGGAAACACTGCTGTACTCTATTATGGTTAATGTTAGTTAATTTTGAACACAAGAAGAGGGGACCCCCTGAGAGGTAAATGTGTACCCTGCACCACACCGAGGATAGTATACTTATATTCCGTTGCACCACAGAACTTCACTACAAAAACTGGTGTAGGGATGGTGCTGACTGGGAGTAATGGTAATGTGGAGAGAAGTAGAAAGATCTCCCTATTATGTCGCACTGGTGAAAAACCCCTATCTAATTAAAAATAAATGTTATTAACACATTAATTAAAATATAAATGTAGGGAAGTAAACAATGAACCAAAAAAATTAAAATAAATTCAAATTGTAACGAGACGTCGGCGTGCTGGATCTGAACGCTATTACTGGGAAAGAAAAAGAGCTATTTAATCCTATTATGTGCCACAGCTATACTATTGAATTAGATGTGGCAATAGCTATTTCAATATATCCTCAGAACATCAGATACCTGATCCTATATGTACAGTGAAACCTCCTCTATGAGGAAGTATAGAGTCGGAGTGCTTGCTCAGTAATGAGTAAAGGTTCTGTATGCCTATGTACAGTGTTGGTTTGTGGGGTATTTGGTGAAAAGTGGACTAATGAGGTCTGAGGTCTATTTCAGCTATACACCTAGTCCACACCCCTAAATACATATATTTTGTCACCAGACCGGCAGGTGCAGAGACTGCTGAACCTGATGGTCTGTAATGGTGAAACACTTGGCAAATAATGACCAAACACTCCTAGTATTGGAGTTTTAAGTCAAAAGACTCATATTGTTAGTAATGCAAGGTACATAAATTATTCTTAAATAGGATCAAAGTCAGAGCGTTGCGCTTCCCACGGTGAAGGCTCCAAAACGCTCTGACAAGGTAACGCACCCGACCTCTCCGATTAGCCTGCACACCAGGGAGTGACGCTAGGACATACCCAACATATGTTTCACCTGATAGGCTTCATAGACAAATTGCGTCACATGACGCGAGTCCCAGTTACTTCCGGGTTCACAGAATATTTAACCGCACAGTGGAGAGGCATATTCAGGGAGTCTTGATAAAGTGTGTGGGCACGAAACATATCTGTTCTAGTTATTTGTCTGTCAATTGACCACATGAGTGAATAAAGCCTGATTTTTAGTTACCCACTCTCCAGCTTTTTTGTACCGGTGGTGTGTCGTGTTTTTCTACTTTCTTTACAGCACAACCAGCGAGCAGCACAAACCAGGTTCCCTACTGCAGCCCTGGAGACCCAGATTGGATTGATTTATCTTCCACAAACAGCGAGTCTCTATTTGATCTGTTCACAAGGATACAGTCTATTATACAGGGAGATGGAAGTTCACAGTCACTGACTAAAAGGAATTTATGTGCCATTTAGATTCAGTAGCTGGTACAGTATGTGAAAGCTCTTACAAAGAGAGAGCAGAGCCAGTAAGACACTTTCTATTTTACATTCCAGTTCTTACCCCAAGACTGATCCTTCATACAATTTCTATGTGGGCCTGGTTGGGATACCTTTTTATAAAACAAACCAAAGGAATGGATATTGTGTTTTGATTCTATAAACACTATAACTGTTGTGTTTATCTTTCTGAGCCCCAGATTTGGTCATCAGGACTATTTTTGCATGCTAAAAAGTTGGGTGTTTCCGAGGCCAATATAAGACTTTGGCGAAAAAATAAAGAAAAGTTTAAGAGTGCCAGCGCATTAAGAAAAGCTTTCAGAGGGCCTAAGACTGGGAAATGTCAAAACATTGATAGACTTGTTTGCGAATACATCTACGACAAACGAAACCAAGGATACCCAATAAGCCGTGACGTTATTACAATGAAGGCACTTGAGGTGGAGCGCGCGCAAATCCTGTGCTGGAGGTAATACCATCCTTGCTGGCCCCGCCTCCAGGCTAGGCCACGCGGTGATGTCATCAGTGTGCAGTTCGCCCATTTGACCATCTCCCTTATTTGCTCAGCCAGCCCTCTGGCAAATTGACTGAACATAACACTTCATCTGTGCAAAGTGCTGACTGCAATTCCTGCCTCCTTGCATATTGTACCCGTGTCTTGTATCCACATCCTGTCTTGTCTGACCGTGGCTTTCTCTGGACTCCGCTCTTCTCTACTCCTGACCCTGGCTTACCTACGACGATCCGCACCTCTCCAACCCCGACCTCGGCTACCATGACCAATCTACACTCCGGACAAGCCCTCGCTGCTGGAGGTTGGTGTTTTGTCAATCCCCACCTCGACCCCGCGGTCACGCCCTGTTTGTGGTGAGCACTACGTTACAGCAAGAGAGTTAAAAATCCCATGTACTGAATTTAAGGTGAGCTTGGGGTGGTTTAAACGCATGATGCAGTGTTCGGGTCTGTGCTTACGATGTTGCACTACACATGCGCAACGCCTACCTTCAGATTATACTGAAACGTTGTTTGCCAACCAGCGTTATATTATAAAACTGAGAAAAGCCCACAATTATCTGCCTGGCCAGTTGGCAAATGCTGACAAAATACCAGTGTTTTTCGACATGCCATCAAGTTTTACTGTGAACAAGAAGAGTGCAAAATCAGTTATAAGGAAATCTTTAGGCATTGAAAAGTCACGCATTACTGTCATGCTGGGAGTAACTGCCAATGGTACAAAACTGCCGCTATACGTTATTTTGAAGAGAAAAACGCTTCCAAAGGAACATTTACAGCTGGGATTATTGTTAGAGCACAGGAAAAGGGGTGGATGACTGAATAATTGATGGCAGATTGACTTAAGGTTGTTTGGGGACTTCGATCAGGTGCTTTACTACGGTAAAGAGGCATGCTAATTCTTGATGCTTTTCGTGGCCACACAACTGAGAAAATAAAGAAGCAGGTCACAGAAATGAACACTGATTTTGTTCGAATCCCGGGGGGAATTACTTCTCTACTTCAAGTTCTACACGTAGTTATTAATAAACCATTTAAGAATTACTTACGAAAATAATATTGACTGGTTAATTAATGGGAACCATGCACTAACCCCGACAGGCAAGCTAAAGAAACCAAGCATACAGCTGTTGGGCCAGTGGATAACCACAGCCTCTGGAAAAATTACTAGTTAATTCAATTTAAAGGGGTTTAAAAAATGCTGTGTTTCTAATAACATGTGTAGCTCTGTTTCCCCTAGAACACAGGAAGACTACTAATGCTGTGTGTAACCTGTTGGCTCGCAGGGCCTGAGCGTCTGCCATGGAGAGGCTGGGGTGATATGCATGTGTTACTCATTACCAGATGCAGCGCCTCCACCTGCGATGACTCCCAGCGGAGCGGGAGTTGTTCCTCGCAGGACACCAATATAATGACATACACACTGTATATATAATAGCAAATATCTTTACTAGCAATGGTCAAATATAATAACTGCATATGCATCACCTCCTCCTCCCACTAGAGACACAACCATACACAGCGTCTCGCAGGATGGGACTTTTCACCTTGTTCCCCACACCGTGTTCCCCACACTGTGTCGAATGTCCCACACCCAAACCCCAAGTGTGTGGTGACCGCGCGGCCACCAGAGTGAGAGTATATAGTTGGTGCACTTTGATGTAGGGTTACCTGCCGAGCGCTCCTGCACTCGGGCAAGCAAACAGAACTTCGCAAAGGATCCCCTGACGCGATGCCTTCTGCGACGTCCTCCCGGGGCGATCCCACCCGGGTGGATAAGACTGTCTCTGAAAAGGTCTGATCCCAAACCTCTGCTTAGGAACTGCAGCGTCCGCTTTGTCCCTGACTTGCACACTACTGGGGCAGGTTCCTATTCTAGGGCCTGTCCCTACAGCAACCACAAGCTGTATGTGACTCAGGGCCTATCTGGGGCCTAGGGGGTATCTAGCCTAGTGTAGAGGCTACTTGCCTCTCTACACATACACAGCTCCTACCTGGTCTTGACTGGTAATATGCTCTCCATGCTCCCCTGCGCAACCTCCTATCTCCTTCCTGCAGAGCCCCTGTCACCCTATTGGCTCCCTGGCATCACATGGTCTTTCTGGTGCTCTTGGGACTTGTAGTCCCCTGCTCTAGCCTTCCTCCAGGCATCACGTGCTTCCGCAGCCACTCCCTGCGCATGCGCGAAGTCTCTTCAAGCGCTGTCGCCTCCCAGACTCACTGCGCATGCGCGAGTATCAAAATGGCGGCTCGGGCCGCTGCAGAGCCTCCCATACACCAGAGCGCTCCCTGCACACTCTGCAACCCTCTCTGACAACTCATTTGCAGGAGGACAACTCAGCCACCCTTGCCAGAGCAGGCTATGTCTCTGTTTTAGCAGACCAGTATTACAGAGAATTAGAGTCAGGAGACAGGAATGAACTATCACTAAGGTATGGCTCCATCATTTCCATAGCAATAGTTACATAGTTACATAGTAGATGAGGTTGAAAAAAGACGTACGTCCATCAAGTTCAACCCATTCTAAATTTAGACAACAGATACTTTATCCTATATCTATACTTATTTATTGATGCAGAGGAAGGCAAACAAAAAACCCCAGTGTTATATCATCCAATGATATCTCATAAGGGGAAAAATAAATTCCTTCCTGACTCCAAGAATTGACAATCGGATTACTCCCTGGATCAACATCCTTCCCATGTTTACTTATTTGGTATATCCCTGTATACCTTTCCTTTCTAAAAAGATGTCCAACCTTTTGTTGAACAAATTTATTGTATCTGCCATCACAGTTTCCATGGGTAATGAATTCCACATTTTAACTGCCCTTACTGTAAAGAACCCTTTCCTTTCTTGCTGGTGAAATCTCCTTTCCTCCAACCTAAAAGGGATTAAATGTTGTATTAGGGATTCATTCTTCTGCGCTAGTATGAACCATGTCGTAGTGATTGAGCATTTCCCATAGAGACGGGCCTCCTTGATGACTTCTGCTAGCGTTACTGCCATCACCACCACCACCCCTATTAACACTACCACCACCCCCATCTACAGCAGGGGTGCACAAACTTTTATTACTGTGTCCCCTGCCTGCTCTCCCGCAGTGTTCACTCGCCCCCCCCCTTACCTTAGTGCGGTGTCAAATGATGCAGCAGGGTCATGTGATGCCACGTTGCCATGGCGATGCGTCCTGAAGCTGGCTGAATCGCGGTAAGTTGAGTTGCAGAGGTCTAGCGCGGTCCCCTGGCATTTAATTTAAATGCCTTGGGGAAGCGCGTGGGACCTTTGCAAATGCCACGCCCCCCACCCCCACAAAAATCTTGCACCCCCCAGTTTGCGCACCCCTGATCTACAGTATACTACCAAAAGCCACTTGCGTCTTGTGTGGAATGTACCACCACTGATGCCGCCCTCTGAAAATATTATTTAATTACCCTACACCCAATGAGCAGTAACGATCAATTAGTCACCCCTTCCATGACAACTACTCCACATGTCAGTAGTGATGTGTAGCCTACTGCCCCAACCTTCGATGCAACAACCTTGTTAGAGAAATAGGATTTGGTTGGGATGGTCCAACACTGGTCTGCACATAATCTAAACCCCTGAGATTCTACAAATTTAAAAGGCAACTATTATAAATGATATTACTGCCAGTGGTACAGTTAGCAGTTGTATAACTGCTGGCAATGGGACCTTTTAGGGACATAGGACCTAGGTGGAATGGGACCTTTTACTGCCACCGTTCAGCAGTCAGCCGCTGGCCATTTCACCACTAAGGTAAGAAATAAGCGTTAGCATTCGAGTTTAGCTTTAGGTGTTTTAGGGTAAGGGGTTAAGCTTTTTAAGGTTACGAGTAAGGTTAGGGGTTAATGTACTGTATAGGGGTTTTAGAGTTTTAGGTTAGGTGTTTTAATGTAAGGGGTTAATGTTAATGTTTTTAGGGGCAAGGGGTAAGGTTAGGGGGTTACGGTATACATTACTTTGGGGGAAAACGGGCAGCAGCGGGGGCGGAGTGGCGGTGGTGAAAAGTCCTAGACATCTACTGGACATTGTTACCCAGTTGGGTAGTGTAGTGTGTGTTGACACTGGACTGTGGTATTTATAATAGTAATAGACAGTTATTTAACTGTATTAACAAACTGTATAAATAGTAACTCGTAAACTGTGGTATCAGATTCATATTTTTTCATAAAAAAATCATTGATACAGATGGTTTCCAAACATTGTTGGGGTTCCTTACAATGCATCTGATTGGAAAGGGCCAGGGTACCTCAACATTTCACAATATAATTATAGGGTTCCTTAACCATAAACAAGTTGAAAAACACTTTGCTAAGGTAACCAAGGGGTTAACCATACAGTAATTGTACTATTATAAATGGTATGAAAAAGCTGTTTTTGCTTTTCTTGCAAAATTCTGCATTTCTGGTTATTGAGTGAGAATCCATGTTGCAGTTATACAGCATTATATCGCTGTATATCTATGCTGTCCCCTTGTGTAATTAATTATCCTGTTGGTAGAGTGTACTTCCATCACTCATCTTTATGATTACTCGTAGAGGTACGACTTAGCACCCCTGTTTTTGAAACATTAAACACACTCCCTCGATGGAACCAAGCCTGTTTTTTTATCATACAGAGAAACATCATTATTCGCCTTACAGCTTACAGTTCATCCCATTACAAACAGGGACATTCCAGTGCTTTTGATTTCCCGTACCCTCGTAAGAGTTAACCTTCTAACTCTGCCTCTGGGTTTGGGGGCATATAATCCTGCAATAGAATAGGGGCGGGCGCTTACCATTGAGAAAGCCGCCTATGTGAAAAGTACGTAGGGTAGTCCGCTGATGTCACTCCGTCAGCGTCATTGGTCCGACTAGGACGGGCACCACAACAGGTGGCAAACAGGAGCTCGCAGCCAATAACAAGAATCGGTACACTCAGAGGTGTACCTCCTAGTTTGCTCATGCTCCACTAATGCTATTAGCAGTACTAACAAGGATTGGGGCTCTTTAATATATTTATTAGTGCCATTACTGATGGTGGTAAAGGGAAAGTATGCCTTTTTGAAGATGACAGAAATATCTGCAACAGGGTTGACACTCAAGGGGGGGGGGGGTGTCAACAAAATGATTAATGATTTGCAGTAGATAGATTAGAGGATTGAGAAAAATGGTTCTCTATGGAAGGGGTGCGCAAACCTTTTTCTCTGTGCCCCCTGTCTGCTCTCCCCCTCTACTCGCTTCCCCCCCCCTTATCTTTTCTCCAGTGTTTTCTGATGGCACAACGTCATGTGATATTGCGTTTCCATGGCAATGTTGCCATGGCAACGCAACGTCATGTGACCCACGGCATCATTTGACGCCGCATTGCCATAAGCCGCTGGAGAGAAGGTAAGGGACTTACAGAGGCCCCTGCACTCCCCCGGCATTTATTTTAAATGTTGTGTGGAAGAGCGCCACGGGGCCCCTCCACCCCCCCAGTTTGCGCATCCCTGCCCTAGGGGTTGCACAGGGATTAGAGGAATGGTCAAGTGTGTGGCAACTACAATGTAATGCCAAACAGTGCAAAATCATGCAACTTGGCCACAAAAATCTTAAGGCAGAATACAGGATTATTGGCACTATTATGTGAACCACTACAGAAGTTTGTCTGCAAAGCTAATTCCACTTTCTTCAGCACCAATTATGCTTTCACAGTGCTGCTATTTGAAATGAGAATGTGTGCTAGAGATCTTGTTGATAAAATAGCATTGCTTCTTGCTCACCAATCGTGCTCGAGTTTTTCGAAGATGTCTCTAGGTCGCTCCATTCTGTTTGTGTTTGGTCACTGATAGCCACAAATTCTCTACCGTCCAATGTGTGGCCTGTTATAAACACCTCGGAAGTTGCCGGTCTCTCAATTCTGCAAATAATTCGAAACCGGTTACACATTTGTATTTTCTTCATATTATTTGCATTGAAAGGTATTAAACAATGCACAACACGTCAATTGTTATATATCAGATATAACATGTTTCCTCTTTTGTTTTTCTCTTTGTATTTCTTTTTTTATTAACAGTATCAAAGAAGAGAAACCCCCAACTTCCCGCACAACATAATGCAGAATGCAGTACCTTGGATTCCAAATTGTCTCTACTTGTGTGGGTTACAGCTTAATTAGTAATGTTCCTATCGTTGGATAATTCTATACTATTCCTTTTGAGCTGACTCCTACCCTTTACGTATCTATTATCAATCAACTGATTAAGCATCTGAATTTAATAACGCTTCCTTATCTTGAATTTAGACTGGATTTTCACCTCTCAAAAATGCTGGATGAGAACCAATCTGTGTATTTAAATCTATTGATTATGCGTTGTTTCGGATCCTCTGGCAATGTATTAATAAAGTAGATCCATGTATTTTTTTTAAATTATCCGATCGATTGTGTCTGTCTACATTTTTAACTGTTTCTATCCAATTCATCTTGAAAATTCACTTGTCCTTTAGTTTGCTATACTCAAACTTTGGTGGGGTTTTGCTGATCCAGCACTGTACTATTGCCTTTTTGGCAAATAAAGATATTACCGCGATAAATTGAATAATATATTTATGTTATTTGGTCTGTACCTTGAATATTTGGATCATTCCGGCAATAGCCCATCTGGAAGTGAAACCACATTTCATCTCAATACAAAAATCATAGACTGCTCTCCAACAACTATAGATTGTATTGTATGTCTTTATTTATATAGCGCCATTAGTGTACATAGCGCTTCACAGTAGCAATACATGTGGTAATCAAATAAATAACAAATAATATAAATAACAGATCATGGGAATAAGTGCTTTAGACATAAAAGTAACATTAAGGAAGAGGAGTCCCTGCCCCGAGGAGCTTACAGTCTAATTGGTAGGTAGGGAGAATGTGCTTTTGATTTCCCGTACCCTCGTAAGAGTTAACCTTCTAACAGAGACAGAAGGAGGGAGTTCTGGTAAGTGCGTCTGCAGGGGGCCAAGCTTTATGTATCATGTTCAGAATATCCACAGTGCTACTCATATGCTTTTTTAAGCAAGTGTGTCTTAAGGTGGGTCTTAAAGGTGGATAGAGAAGGTGCTAGTCGGGTAGGGGAAGGGCATTCCATAGGTGTGGGGCAGTCAGTGAGAAAGGTTTAAGGCAGGAGAGGGCTTTAGATACATAGGGGGTAGAAAGAAGACATCCTTGAGAAGAACGCAAGAGTCTGGATGTGTCAGGGCGAGCTCACCACAAACGAGGCGGGACCGCGGTGTTGAGGTGGGATAGGATATAACGCCACCCACAGCCACGAGGGCACGTCTTGAGAGTAGAGTGGTCTGGGAGTCCGAGTTCGGGGTTAGAGAGAGGAACGTAAACGTTTACCGTTTGCCGGGTACGGGGTGCCAGAGGTGCGGAGAGTCGTATTGCCGTTTGCCAAGTTCGGAATGCCAGAGGTGCGGTTAGTCGTAGAGGAAGCCGATTCGGTACACGAGGAAGACTGCAAAAAACAAGACAGGACAAGACAGGACTATGGAGGCAGAGAGTGATGAGAACAACTGGTTCTATGCTCAGCCGATGAGTTAATGAAGCTGCAGGGTATATATAGGCAAGAGGGTCCAATGGCAGAGTAGCATGGTGGGGGTGTGTGAATGGGCCAGACTGAGGCAGGGATAGGTCCTGAGGAACTCCTGGAGGAGGGACTGGATGAACAGGTACATTTGATTGAAGCATTATGAAGGGGAGATATGCCTTTAAGAGGCTGGCGCTCCTCCATGTGGACGCGCCCCCGTGTGGCCGTACCTGCGAGCGCGTGACCGGGCACACGCCCAGACCCGACACTAGAAGGGGAGCGCTGGTGTGCGCGCGCGCGTCTGGGCAAGATGGCGATCGGCGTCCTGGAGGAGGGATCGCTGCGAGGCGAGGGAGAGACCGGCGGAACCGTGGGTAAGTGGGGAGCACGCCGAGGGTGGCGTGACTCCCAGGTCGTTACAGTACCCCCCCCTTCAGGGGCGACCTCCGGGCGTCCATGACATGGCTTGGAGGGATTCTTACGATTTAAAGCCTGGACGAGTCGAGGTGCGTGGAGATCCCGGTGGGGAATCAATGAACGTTCCTCTGGTCCGAACCCCCTCCAATGACCAGGTATTGTACTCCTCCTCTGGAAATCCTAGAATCCAGGATAGACTGGACCTCGTACTCCTGTTGACCTTGGATCAGAAGAGGAAGTGGGGGAGAAGTGGTCTTAGAAAAGCGAGGACTCTGAAATGCTGGTTTAAGCAAAGATACATGGAAGACTGAAGGCATCTTCATCGAGGGTGGAAGGCGCAGGCGATAAGCCACAGGATTAATCCTCCTGACCACGGGAAAGGGACCAAGGAACTTGGGTGCTAGCTTCATGGTAGGAACCTTTCTTTCCTGGAAGAAAGCCAAACCCTGTCTCCTGGGGCGAACTCCGGAACCTGGCATCGAAGGCGATCTGCCTGGAGTTTCTGTCTCCCTGTGGCCACCTTTAAGTTCTCCTGAATCCTCGTCTATACACTGGCGACACACTTTATTCGAGCTCGGCTAGTCCCACGAATTCGGGTATACCCGGGTGTATTGAGGTTTGTGACTGTTTTCTGCCCGAGTGCATTGAGTTATTTTCCAAGCCGGGATTGAAGCATTTTATTCCAGCTGGCTGCAATACTGCACAGTATATATATATATACTGCATTACAATTCATGAATTTATGCCATCTGGTAGACACACGAAGCATTGCAGCCTATTAAATCCTAATCATTATCATTTAACAGATCAGCCGCCCATCAGCCAGGCATGAACCCAGGCTGGGAAGGCAAATGCAACGGGGCTTGTCAGAGGTGAGGAGCGGCGCATTCCAGGTATCTGCCAGGTACATACCGGGTATTTGCTCGGATAAAGTGTGTCGGTGCAGTAAGTCTTTCAGCCGGGAGATGCGCTTGTCAACCGCTGGTACTCCTGAGGATAGAGGGGAGAAGGGTAAATGGGAAGGATGAAAGCCACAATTTATGAAGAAGGGAGATTCTTGAGTGGAGTCATTGCGAAGGGAGTTAAGAGCAAACTCGGCCCAAGGAAGCAGATCCACCCAATCATCCTGTGTATCGGTTATAAAACATCGAAGGTATTGTTCCAGGTTTTGGTTGGCCCTCTCTGTCTGCCCATTGGTCTGTGGGTGAGAATTGTAGTGAAATACCCAATCTTTTGGAAAAAGCTCGCCAAAATCTTGACACAAATTGGGACCCTCGATCAGAGACGGTGGTTGAAGGCACTCCGTGAAGACGAAAAATTTCCTGGACGAAAATATCCGCAAGCCTGGAGGAATTCGGAAGACCCCTCAAGGGAACAAGGTGCGTCTGTTTGGAAAAACGATCAATTACCACAAGAATCGTATTCATCCCTTTGGAGTTTGGGAGCTCTACGATGATGTCCATAGAAATATGGTTCTAGGGCCGGTCTGGAATGGGTAAAGGAAGGAGAATGCCTGCTGGTCTGACCCGGGGTACTTTGTTGCGAGCGCATGTGCCACACGCTTTTACAAACTCCTCCACATCCTTAGCCCTCTCTGGCCACCAGAAGGTACGTTGAACAAGATCGTTGGTTTTCCGTATCCCTGGATGTCCTGCCGATTTAGAGGAATGGCACCACTCGAGAACTCTCTTGCGGTGTTGGGGTGCCGTGTAGAGTCTTCCCTCCGGAACCTTAAACCCCATCAGAGCCTGCGTTTGCTCGGATTGAATCTTGTCCATGATATCAAAGGAGTTAGCGGACAGAATACATCTAGAGGGAATTATCGTCTCTAGCTGCTCTTCAGACTTGTCCTCTGCAAGGAACTGTCGAGACAGGGCGTCCGCCTTCAGATTTTTGGAACCAGGAATGAAGGAGATGAGGAAATTGAACCGTGAAAAGAATAGTGCCCAGCGGGCTTGTCGAGAGCTCAAACGACGTGCCCCTTCTAAGTAGAGAAGGTTCTTATGGTCTGTGAGTATGGTTATGGGTGTCTCCGTGCCTTCTAAGAAGTGTCTCCACTCTTCTAATGCCAACTTGATAGCCAAAAGCTCCCGGTTCCCGACATCGTAATTCCGTTCTGCGGACGAAAATTTCTTCGAAAAGAAGGCGCATGGGTGTAGCCTGGCTAAGGGAGAAGTCCTTTGGGACAGGACAGCCCCAGCCCCGATGTCAGAGGCATCTACCTCCAGGGTAAATGGAAGTTTGGGGTCTGGGTGGGTGAGGATAGGAGCAGACACAAAAGCCTCTTTTAGAAGATTAAATGCCCGTATGGCGGTCTCAGACCATGATGAAGGATCTGCACCCTTCTTGGTTAGAGCAGTTATGGGAGATACCGTAGAAGAAAAATTGCGAATAAAGCGCCGGTAATAGTTTGCAAAAACTAGAAAGCGTTGCACGGCTTTGAGGGTGGTCGGACGGGGCCAGTCCAAAATGGCTTTAAGTTTTTCTGGATCCATATTGAAGCCGGAGTCAGAGATAACGTATCCCAAAAATGCCACGGACGTCAGATGGAACTGGCATTTCTCCAATTTCGCAAAGAGATGGTTCTCCCGGAGGCGTAACAGCACGTGTTGAACATGTTTGATGTGTTCTTGAGTGGATTTAGAAAAAATTAGGATGTCATCTAGGTAGACGATATGGAATTTGTCAAGAATGTCTCGAAAAATCTCATTGACGAAATCCTGAAAGATTGTTGGTGCATTGCACAGACCGAACGGTATGACCAGGTATTCATAGTGGCCGTCATGGGTGTTAAAAGCAGTCTTCCACTCGTCCCCCTCACGTATCCTTACTAAATTGTAGGCACCTCTTAAGTCCAGTTTAGAAAAGATAGTAGCTCCCTGAAGACGGTTGAAGAGTTCCGGTTTCAAGGGCAGCGGGTAGCGGTTCTTGCTCGTGATGTTATTCAAACCCCGGTAGTCGATGCATGGACAAAGAGAGAGGATAGGATCGTCCTCTGGGAAGAGGAGCCCCGGGCAGTAGGTCAATCGGACAGTCGAAAGGACGGTGCGGAGGTAGAACCTTGGAACGTGCTTTGTTGAACACATCGCGGAATTCCAAATACACAGAAGGTAGGGAGTCAACCTTCTCTGGCAGGGTAGACAACCCCCCAATCCTCTGGAGTATGCTGGTACATGTCTTGGCGCATGAAGCACCCCACTGGATGGGTTCCCGATCCGTCCAGTCGATGCGAGGATTATGGACTTGGAGCCAAGGAAGACCCAAAATCAGCTCAACAGAGGGAGTGTGGATAACGTCGAGGGAAATGATCTCCGTATGATCGTCGAGGAACTGTAGTAGGAGAGGAACCGTCTGTAGCGTGATGACTGCCGGCTGTAGGGGTCGACCGTCAATGGCCTCCAAACCTACTGGCGACTCTTTACTGATAAGTTGAATATTGTTCCGTCTCGCAAAGCTTTGATCGATGAAATTGCCTGCGGAACCGGAGTCTATAAATACCCGTGCTTGAGTCTGAAATCCTTCTCCAGAGAGTTTTACTGGCAACAGTATCCTGGTGGGAAGGACGTCTTTGACGATGGGAGAGAGGGTCAGTATTCCCAACGAGACTCTCCGGGATCTCATTGGGATTTGGCGTTTCCCGGCTTGTGGGGACACTGAGGTACTATGTGACCGGAATTGCCACAATACATGCAGAGACTGGCATTGCGCCGACGTTGTTTCTCGGCAGAAGACAGCTTGTTACCTCCCAACTGCATTGGTTCCGGGACGTCCCAGGATGGAGGTGTTGGAGACACGAACGATGGAGCAAGAGGCCTTGAAACCCGTTGACGGTAACGAGAATGTTCAGTGCACCGCTCCTGCAGACGCTGGTCCACCCGAACGCACAGGCCGATCAAATCCTCTAGGTTGGTGGGATGTTCCCGTGCCGCGAGCTCATCCTTTAGGGATTCAGACAGGCCTTGCCAAAACGCCGAAGATAGTGCTTCATTGTTCCATCCCATCTCAGCAGCAAGGGTGCGGAACTCCACAGCGTACCGGGCGACGGAACGATCTGCCTGGGTTATGAGATGGAGAGAAGACGCTGCCGTTAATTGCCGTGCAGGGGTGTCGAAGACTCTTCGGAACTCATGGATGAAGAGATCGATGTCCTGTGTGAGGGACCCTTGTTGTTCCCAGATGGAAGAAGCCCAGGCCAGGGCCTTGTCGGTGAGAAGAGCCATAATATAGCCGACCTTGGACACGGAAGACATGAAACGAGAAGGCGAGAGTCGGAATTGGATGAGGCATTGATTGAGGAAGCCCCTACATCCTTGGGGATCCCCAGCATAGTGTTTGGGAGCGGGAATACGGGGTTCCAAAGCAAACGGGGGTGCTGGAAAGGCTGTTGCGGAGGCTGTGGAAGCCGTGGGGGAAGGTACCCGGCTGGAAGCTCGGGCTTGAGTGGTAAGTGAATGAAGGCTCTGCTGGAACATCTCCATCCTCCTATCATGTTGTTCCAGATAATTCTCTAGCCTTGTGAAGAGATTCGTGTGGGTATTTAAAGTACGCTCCACCTCAGCGGGGTCCATGTTTGGTGGGCTGAGCATAATGTCAGGGCGAGCTCACCACAAACGAGGCGGGACCGTGGTGCTGAGGTGGGATAGGATATAATGCCACCCACAGCCACGAGGGCACGTCTTGAGAGTAGAGTGGTCTGGGAGTCCGAGTTCGGGGTTAGAGAGAGGAACGTAAACGTTTACCGTTTGCCGGGTTCGGGGTGCCAGAGGTGCGGAGAGTCGTATTGCCTTATGCCAAGTTCGGAATGCCAGAGGTGCGGGTAGTCGTAGAGGAAGCCGGTTCGGTGCACGAGGAAGACTGCAAAAAACAAGACAGGACAAGACAGGACTATGGAGGCAGAGAGTGGTGAGAACAACTGGTTCTATGCTCAGCCGATGAGTTAATGAAGCTGCAGGGTATATATAGGCAAGAGGGTCCAATGGCAGAGTAGCATGGTGGGGGTGTGTGAATGGGCCAGACTGAGGCAGAGATAGGTCCTGAGGAACTCCTGGAGGAGGGACTGGATGAACAGGTACATTTGATTGAAGCATTATGAAGGGGAGTTATGCCTTTAAGACCCGACACTAGAAGGGGAGCACTGGTGTGCGCGCGCATGTCTAGGCAAGATGGCGATCGGCGTCCTGGAGGAGGGATCGCTGCGAGACGCGGGAGAGACCGGCGGAACCGTGGGTAAGTGGGGAGCACGCCGAGGGCAGCGTGACTCCCAGGTCGTTACAGGATGGTGCATAACGAGAAATTAGGGCTGAGATGTAAGGAGGGGCAGAAAAGTGTTAAGCTTTAAAAGTGAAGAGAAGAATGGAGTGTGAGATGCGGGATTTGATCAGAAGCCAGGAGAGGGATTTCATGAAGGGAGATGCTGAGACAGATCTAGGAAAGAGTAGAGTGATTCTGGCAGCAGCATTTAGGATAGATTGTAGGGGAGACAGGTGAGAGGCAGGAAGTTACAGTAATCAAGACGGGAGAGAATGAGGGCCTGAGTCAGAGTTTTAGCAGTCGAGCAACAGAGGAAAGGGCGTATCTTTGTTATATTGCAGAGGAAAAAGCGACAGGTTTTAGATATTTTTTGAATGTGAGGGGTGAATGTGAGAGAGGAGTTGAGTGTGACCCCCTAGGCAGCGTGCTTGGGCTGCTGGGTGAATGATCGTAGTTCCAACAGTAAAGTGGAAGGAGGTAGTAGGGTCAGGTTTGGGAGAAAGTATGAGGAGCTCTGTTTTAGCCATGTTGAGTTTAAGGCGGCGGAGGGCCATCCAGGATGATATAGCAGAGAGACATTCAGAAACTTTCGTTTGCACAGCAGGTGTAAGGTCGGGTGTTGAAAAGTACATTTGTGTGTCGTCAGCATAGAGGTGCTATTTAAACCCAAAAGATTTTATTAGGTCACCTAGAGAGTGTGTGTACAGAGAAAAGAGAAGAGGTCCCAGGACATAGCCCTGGGGTACCCCCACAGAGAGATCAATAGAAGAGGAGGTGTCAGCATTTAGATTATTAAAAACAATAATGGTAGACAGCGAAAAGCGAAATCTACAATAAACCTGGAATAATGTCACATCAGCAGGAAATACAGAAAATGGACCCTAAGAATAGTGATGTGTGTAAACTACACAAGAGAAGGGAAACCACAATGGGAAAGGAGGAGGGAACAACAAAATAAGGGTGGGGGGAAGGGGGGTGAGTGGGTGTGTAGTAGGGTCTAGGGAAGTACCTTTTGTCCCTTTGGATTTGAGGGAATGGGCCTGAGGAAGGGGTTCTTACCCCGAAACATTGCCCCCCTCGTTACCCACCCACTCCCCCCCTTATTTTGTTGTTCCCTCCTCCTTTCTCATTGTGGTACCCCTTCACTTGTGTAGTTTCCCCACAACACTATTCTTAGGGTCTATTTTGTGTATTTCCTGCTGACGTGACATTATTGCAGATTTCGTTTTTTAATTAAAATTCACATTTTGGCATATAGATTATTGTACACTTCCAGCAGGATGTGACCATTTGTATTTATTAATTTAGAGATGGATATCAACAATTACATGTCGAGCCCCTTTGCTGTCACAGTATACTGTAAATCATGGGTTGCAGACCCCTCTGAGAGAAAAGAAGTCACATTGAGAACCTGCAGTGCTCCAGTGGCCCTCCTATAAAACGTCCTTCATAACATCTGTGGATACTGCCTTTCGGCCGAAGACTGATTCCATTTGTTTATTCCTTACAACACACCAATAGGAAGAAGGCAAACGAGGGAAATGACCCAGGTTCAAGTAGAGATAAAAAGTATTATGACAAGCAAAACATCCTTTAGGGAAATGAGCTAGTGACAGTGGCACCACTGTCAGTCTCCATTAGGAAACCATAGGCCTTGAAATCTAATTCCTTGATCATAATGTCCTTGTTGACTCAGTGTCAGAACCATTTCTATTCTGGTAACAGCACTTTCAATGTTTGATCTAAGAATGTCAGAAAAACATGCCACATGTCAACATTAAGTTATAAAAAGTATGCACTATTACTCTTTAGAAGATTATCTTGTGAAGAGCATTAGTAGTCACCTAATATTATTCTGCAAAAGCTACTAAAAGGGGCTGTACTACTCAAAAGACAAGGATAGTATTTAACACATTTGCTGCCAAAGTGGCTAAGAATGCATTGCTAGTCCCTCAGGAAGAGAAGGGGTTAAACCACTTACCAATGTAAATAGCTCCCTTAAACAGATCTAATCATTATTTAAACACAAAAAAAATTATATTTGAGTTTTGTGAAGTTTTTCCTCGTCCGTGAAAATACTGATTATCCATCATACCAATACGTTTTTGACCTTTCCCCTTCCTTGTTGGATGGCATGCTAAAATATTTCAAAAAGGAGAATAAAAGAGGTAACTATTCCTCTACAAACAGTAATACATCTGGTCAGTAAAAAAAACCCAAAGCATCTATGTAGCAGAGGAATATTGTATTATTATAATAATCATATTATAACAGTAAAAAAAAAAATGTGAAATGATTTATACTCGGCTGACATTTTGAAAGGGTGTCAGTCACCTGGCTTTAACCAATTAAACATATCACACTGTGAAAAGAGGATAAACTGGTAAAAAAAAGCTTTATAAAAATAGAAGAAAAAATCATTGCTAGCTATCTCATGTCAAGATCATGACATTGAATTAATGTCTATCCATTTGATCAGTGAAACGTTTTACTAGTCGTCTCCCCATTGAGATTGATAGGAGCAAGGACTTTTCATCTATATACAAAAAGCATACTATGTTTAGTCAGAGAATCTTAAATGTATGTGATGCTGACAAATGTTATTTACAAAAACAAACCCATATCACTGCATTATTGGTCCTAGGAGGGACAATAATCAGAAATTCTATAGCAAACAGGTAAAGTCAACCTCAGGTAATGACAAATACTGGTACCACTGATTTGGTATTTACAAGGTTTCTTTTACAATACCATTGAGTAAATATGGGTAGCAACCAGCAACTTTCTATGTGTAGGAAATATACATTAATTTCTAGTCTGGTTAAAGAGAAGAGAGGTTTATTTTTTGGATACTTTATTTGAGAACCTCCAGTGAGGCTCGGGTGGGGATGCTAGAGTAATGCAGATGCAGCGGCCGTTATTGAAACAAATCACGGCACCGTTTTCGTGTGCGCTGCTGTACTCCACGCAGCATGAACGCCGCCAATCGCCCCAGGCACACGTGTTTATCGCGGTTGCTTTGTTTGAATTCCATGGATTGTGTGCAATTAAATGCAATGAAATTAATGAATTGTAATGTGTACAGCACTGTGCTACTGTGTCAATTTCAGGTGTTTAAAAGCCAGAACACTAAAATGCCATTTTATGCACTCGTCTTAAGGTGGTACGGTTGGAAGAAATCCAGCGCCATGACATGGATATTCCGAGGTATACACCGCGTGATTTGTTAAAATAATGGCCGCTGCATCTGTAGGTGACCAAAAACATATCTACTGGATAACTTAACTCAAAGTTCACTCTGTGATGGTGAGGGTGTAATCAGGCTCACAATAAAGGTTTAAGTCCATTTGGTTACCCCTGATCCATGTATTCGGGTTCCAGATTGTCAGCTCTTGAGCCCAGGGTTTGTACATGCATAACCTGTAATGTGCGGCAATAAAGTATTTTATGTGTTTTTACCTTTCCAGGAGTGCCAGTAAGCAGAGATTGTGTGATATGCGTTTCAAGGGGGGGTTTGCGGAGAAAGTGTTGTCAGAATGTGCCTAGGTAGCCGGGGTCCAGAGTTGCTGGATATCCCAAAAATGTAACCAGGAATTATGAGGGATCTCTGGATACATGTAGGCACATTGTCCCGGCAATACCTCCCCTTGAAAACGCTTTCGCAGCTCACCGCTAGGAGTTCCCTGCTTCAGCACAGACCAGAAAGGAAAAAGGGGCATAGGGATGTGAGGTGTCCCTAAGTTAATGGGGATACTTGTAAAGGAGAAAAAAACGCTCATCCATATATGTTAGTATAATCTTGTAAAAAACAGGTGCTTAGAGGGAAAAATAACTTGTATAACAGAATTGATCCTAAGAGGATCAGAAAGACTCCCTCATATAAAGAGCACTCAATGTTGGAGTGCAGTAAGAAGACTAACAGTGGTCTACCAGATAAATGCTGTTGATAGGTCAGAATAAGCCTATCATGACCGGAAAAAGCTAGGAAGAAAATAATAAAATTTTATTCATTCAAATATTTTGGTTAAAAACACAAATATATATCACATTCAAACATTAAAATAACCCCATAATGAAGTGGTGAAGATAGACAATATATCAGTAAGTATCCTGATAATATATCAAGTCAATTGCTATCCACAAGCGTCTAATTTCAAAATATAAATATTTATAGATAAGCAGGTAAGTATCTCTTTAAGCCTATAAACAACAAAGTCTCAATTGGTGCAATTTAAGGCAAGAGAGTATCAGAAACGTAAGTATCAAATTCCTGTTACCAACAGGTATAATCCAGCTCTATGGTGAGAAGAATCTGTCACATAACATAGTATCGTTTGGCTTGTACTTTGGAATATATCTGTGTTTCCACCGTAGACAGGGGGAAAGGGAGGTATAGAAATACTATTTCAAAGCTCCGCTGTATTGCAAAACAAAATAGAAAAATCGTATGTTCTATTCTCTTGGTGTAGCCCTAATATTGCGCAATAAATACAATATAACCTTCAGAGGAGGCATATAACCACAGCGGGTGAGGAATGAAAAACACAGTGGTTTCGTCGCTAATACAAGCCTGGCTGGAAAAGAATCTTTCTGCTGTCTCTGTAAACAGACGCTGCCACTTCTGATGACGTCGCCTATGACGTCATCACGTCCACGTTAATGGGGATACCCAGTAATTGCCCAGGTCACCCAGAACCGGTGTAGGGGTTCTGAGGTGCTCCAACCATACATATAAGGTGGTGAGGGGATTCTTAGAATCCATACTAAGTCTATGCAATAGTGTGTGGGGAATATGGCTTGCGAAAAATAAAGTGCAGCTGTTAATTCTATTTCACATACCAGAAAGATGTAGGTTTTTAAAGCGTATAATTTATTAACAAAGTTTGTTAAGCACATATATGCTTTGTGCACAGTAAATGAGCTGGGTATGATCCGCTGAAATGTGCGGACTAAAGGAACCGGCCAATCCACTGTGGATCCAAATCCACACAAAAAATGGGTCCATCTCTACTTGTGAGCACATTCACATGTCAGACAGGTCTGCAACCCTGCTTTTCACCATTATTTCCTAGCATACAGTGCTTCCACTGCAGCAAGGGATTCTGGGAAATTACATGCATATGAGCTATATAGATATATATATAATGCTTTGCATGTCTTTACAACCACTAGGGAACTAACCATTTGGTGTCAGAGCGGTAACTTTTTCAGTGACCGAGCTGTTGGAAGCCTGATTGCTTAACACCTTAAATGCCAGAGAGGCTAAATCTCTGACACTGAAGAGATTACCCTCAAGTGGTTAATTGACGACTGGTTAACATTAGAGGTCATTCGAATATACTCAGGCATTGCAATGGCATTTTAATATACTGTAGGCATATACCCTATAGCATCTGCCTACAATTCTGAAATTCCAAATGCATACAATTGCATTCTATTGGAATACTGTCGCTTAATTTAGGGACTAAATGAAAGGTGGAGCGGCAGGTCTGCTGATCTTTTTAACTTTTTTTACTACATGAAAGATATGAACATTTTTGAGTTTTTGTGACTATTATTTAGCATGCAATCTGTTATCAGCCTAAACATTCTAACTTTGGCTCCTTCAAATAAGTATCTATGTATTCTTTTATTTATATAGCGCCAACCATGTATGTAGCGCTTTACAACATTACAATAGGAAGTAAAGATTATACATAAAAATATGGGAATGAGTGCAACAGGTAAATGACAACATAAGGCTAAAGGGGCGAGCAGGTGTGTAACAAGAGATCAGAGCTGAGATATATGGGGGTGGAGAGGAGTGTAGAGCCTTCAAGGTAAGTAGGATCATTTTGTAGTTTTATATGGAAATTAATAGGAAGCCAGCAGAGCGTTCAAGAGGCCGGACACAGCTATACACCTAGAATGGACTGTAAAGTAGAGAGATGTGAGGCAGGGAGGCCAGATGGAAGAATGTTGCAGTAATCAATACGGGAGAGAACAAGGGCATGTATTAGTGTTTTAGTGGTAGTAGAACATAGGAAGGGGCATGTGGCAGGACGGCCTGTAGCCGAGGTCAGGGAACAGTCCACACGTGTAGTTTCAGGATAAATGAAAACGTTCAGTGGCTTTATTTCTCCACAGCAACATAACATGCGGGTACACTGTCCCTTTAACAAAATAAATCCTGCTCCATTTTGGGAGAAAAACTGACTAATAAAACAGCAGACCTATCTAGCAGGCTGGCTGGCTAAACCAGAACCAAACCATAAGGGTACTTTAAGCAGTCAGTAAACAAATGAATAATCCTTACTTTGGTTGAAGTAGTCTTTGGTGAAATCCCTCTGGCTAGCAGCACATCTATCCATGTGCTCTCATCTGAGACAGGCAGCTACTGCTGGTAACAAGATCCTTATCTATCTTTCTGGCTCTCAGGTGTCAGCTTACTTCCTGATTACCTACTTCCACCTGAGTTAACCCCTATGAGTGCTGGATGAAGCACTCAGACATATGTTTCCCAGGCATAATTGATAGGGGTTGACTTCATCCTGTCACATACCTCTCCTGTTTGTGTGTGGCTAGTGTCCCACACGGCTGAAGCCCGACCCTCCACTCCTTCTCTTGACAAAAAATCAGCATTTCCATGGTCCTTTCCAGGTCTATGCTGAATATCAAAAGAGAAGGGTTGGAGGGCCATATACCACCTGGTCAACCTTGGATTTGTGTCCTTCATGGTGTTTAACCACTTCAAGGGCGCATGGTCAGTGACCAGGGTGAAGTGTACTCCAGCGACATAATGTCTCAAGGCCTCAATTGCCCATTTTACAGCGAGGCACTCCTTCTCAATAACGGAATACCTCACTTCCCTTGAGAACAGCTTCCAGCTGATGAACAGTATGGGGTGTTCAACACCATCAAATTGCTGAGACAGCACTGCTCCCAGTCCTACCTCTGAGGCATCCGTCTGTATGATGAAGGGCTCTTTAAAATCTGGGCTCCGAAGAGCGGGGTCCTCTGACAGGCACTTTTTTAGCATGTCAAAGGCGTTTTGGCACTCCCAAGACCATTTAACTTGGGTCGGGGCACTCTTTTTTTGTCAGATCTGTTAGGGGTGCAGATATTTCTGAAAAATTGGGGATAAACCACCGGCAATACCCTGCTAACCCCAAAAGGGAGCGGACCTGTGTCTTTATCTGTGGGGTGGGGACTTCCTTTATGGCGGCCACCTTGCTAGCTAGTGGCCTTACTATCCCTCCCCCAACGGCATAGCCCAAGTACTTTGTAGTGGATTTACCCAGGGCACATTTTTTTGGATTTGCAGGGAGCCCTGCTTCTCTTAAGGATGTTAGGACTGCCCTTAACCTTTTTATATGAGACTGTCAGTGTCTGCTATAGATGACAATGTCATCCAAGTAGGCCGCGGCATATGCCCTATGGGGCCGTAGTACCTTGTCCATTAACCTTTGGAACGTGGCTGGAGCCCCATGTAACCCAAATGGCATAGTGACGAATTGGTATAAACCGAGAGGGGTGGCGAAGGCAGTTTTGCATTTGGATTCTTCCGCTAGAGGTATCTGCCAATATCCTTTCGTGAGATCTAGGGTAGAGATATACTCTGCTTTACCAAGCGAGTCAAGCAATTCATCCACCCTAGGCATTGGATATGCATCAAATCTGGAAACAGCATTTACCTTTCGCAGATCCACGCAAAACCTCACCTTCCCATCTGGTTTAGGGACCAACACGATAGGGATACACCATTCGCTGTGGGTCTCCTCGATAATGCCCAATTCCAACATGTCTATTATCTCCCTCTCTACCAGGTCTTTTCGG
Organism: Ascaphus truei; assembly: GCF_040206685.1. Taxonomy (NCBI): domain Eukaryota; kingdom Metazoa; phylum Chordata; class Amphibia; order Anura; family Ascaphidae; genus Ascaphus; species Ascaphus truei. The sequence goes on from NC_134485.1 coordinate 317,405,725, forward strand.
CCCTCTGGCAATCTATAGGGACGGGACCGTACTTTTATGCCAGGTTCTGTCTCAATCCTATGGGACACTAAATCAGTCTGCCCTGGCAGCTCCGAAAAAACATCTGGGAACTGGTCACATAATTCTAGTAGGTCTGACCTTTGTTCCGTTGTTAACTGCCCTCCCATGGGAACCTGATGGTCATTGTACGTACTACCCTTTGGAAGCTGTGGACCCAAATCCGTCTCTCCTTCCCGAGGGTGGATGAACAGCGATCTCATCATTTTCCAGGGTTTCAGGAGGTTCACGTGGTAGATTTGTTTACCCTTCCTGGACCCTGGTTGAGAGATCTCATAGTTCACCTCCCCGGTGCGGCGGAGAACTTGGAAAGGACCCTGCCACTTCGCAAGGAGTTTACTCTCTGATGTCGGTAGTAGTAGCATCACTTGGTCCCCAGGTTGGAAGACCCTCAAGCGAGCATTCTGGTTGTACTGCCTTTCTTGACGTTCTTGAGCAGATTTCAGGTTTTCCTTAGCAAACCGACCTATCATGTCTAGGCGATTTCTATGGTCTATGACATACTGAAGGGTATTCTTGGAGGGGGAGGGCTCCTCCTCCCAGGATTCCTTCAGTAGGTCGAGAATACCCCGAGGTTGGCGTCCATATAGGAGCTCAAACGGGGAGAAGCCTGTAGATGATTGGGGAACTTCTCGTACCGCAAACAACAGGAAAGGGAGAAATTCATCCCAAGCTCGCTTTTCAGTGTCCACAAACTTCCTAAGCATGGTTTTTAAAGTACGGTTAAACCTCTCTACCAATCCATCAGTCTGAGGATGGTAGACTGAGGTCCGGACGGATTTTACCTCCAATAACTTCAGGACATCCTGCATTAACTTTGCCATGAAATTTGTTCCCTGGTCAGTTAACATTACTTGGGGAAGTCCTACCCTAGAGAACAGTTCTAACAGCCTGTGAGCAACCTGTTTAGCAGTGGCTGATCTCAGAGGGAAGGCCTCAGGATATCTGGTGGCATAATCTACAACAACGAGTATAAATTTATGTCCCTTCGCAGAGGGTTCTAAAGGTCGCATCAGATCTACCCCAATTCTCTCGAATGGGACGGCTACCAAGGGCAGAGGAACTAAGGGAGCCGGCTTCTGTCCTTTTTGACTAGTTAACTGGCATTCAGGACATGTCTCACATAGTTTCATGATGTCACCATGTATGCCTGGCCAGTAAAACCGGGACGAGATGTGGTCCGTGGTTTTATCTCTGCCCAAATGACCACCCCATGGGAGAGTATGGGCTAGGGTGAACACCGTTTTAATCAACCCTTTAGGGACTAGCATCTGTCGAATGACCTCCCCTGTTTTTGTAACCTTATTCACACGATATAAAATGTCATTCAACAGTTCAAAATGTGGAAACACTTTTACACCCTGTTCATCCATTATCTTGTTGTTGACCTGTACCACCTTCTCGTATTGTCTAGCCAGAGCTGGGTCCTCCCTCTGCCTCTGACGGAAGTCAGGAAGATCCAGGTCTGGCAAAATTCCCGTATCTATCTGTTCCCCACCCTGTTCATCCCCGGCCATGACCTGCAGTCCTTTGGGCTGACTAATGTTACCAAGAGTCCCAGCCTTTCTTAACCTGTCCTCTTTTTCCGCACGTCTCTGTGTACGTGTCTTTGGGACATGGTGTCTACGGGGAAAAATCTCTGGGGAAAAAGGGAACATTTCTCCAGGCTTCTCCGGTACCAGAGAAGTAGGCTCCGTAGGAGATGGGGCCAACAATGTTTCGAGGTAGGGCCAGTCTCGGCCAAGTAGAACAGGAGCAGGTAGCCAGGGAGCAACTCCCACTAGTAGGCTAGCCTCTTGATCCGGGATACGCAGTAGAACGTTCGCCGTCGGGTATCTCTTTGTATCCCCATGGATACACTCGATATTCCAAGGAGAGTCATAAGATAGTCTATTGCTTGGAATTAGGCCCTCTAGGATCAGGGTTTTTCCAGAGCCCGAGTCCAGCATGGCGTTTACTTTTGTCCCCTCCAGAGATGCTGGGACTAACCACGGATTGTGGTCCCCTTGGAGACAAGCTGTGGCAGTGGTTCTGCCATATGAACAGTCCATCTCATCATCTCCTGAATCCGCAACCTCGGTCGTCAGCGGAAGCTCTCGACGGGGCTCGGCATTTGGACCTTTCCTTTGTTGGATGGGATCCTCCCTTCTGGTTGGTGGGGTTATCCTCTCCACCGGGTGGGTGACAGGAGCCCAGGTTCTCGGGGAATACTGTGGGTGGTGGCCTCCCTTGAGTGATCCCGTGGCCTCGGACCCAGGACGGGCATCTCTGCGGGAGTTTGTACCAGGAACCCTCCGAGATGGGAAAGGGTCTTCCGATCGGGTTGATTGGATCTCCTGAGCTGGCGGGTTGTAGACCCCTCGATTGTCTGCTCTCCTGCCTCTAGTATCAGCGGAAGCAACTGGTGTTTGCACCGGCCATTCCCAGCTATCCTGTTGGGTGTCGTCGCCCAGAAAGTTTTCCACCAAGCGGACCGCTGAATCCAGGGAAAATGCAGCGTGTCTTTTTACCCAGGAGCGGGAGGAGGGGGGCAGTATCTGTATGAACTGTTCGAGCACAAACTGTTCAAGGATCTCTGCTTTGTCATGTTTTTCCGGTTGTATCCACCTTGTACATAAGTCTACTAAGCGGTGGGCTACGACCCGGGGTCTGTCTCTGTTTGTATATTTGACTGTCCGGAACCGCTGTCGGTAGGTCTCTGGAGTGAGGCCTAGGCGATCCAGAATAGCAGCCTTTAGTTGCTTATAGGCCATGGCCTCGTCTGCTGGAAGAACCTGGTAGGCTGCCTGAGCTTCCCCTATAGCAAAGGATGAGAAATGAATCTCTTGATGGTGCTTCTAAATCCAGGATTGTGCAATGTTGGCCATAATGCCTAGGAGACCGGGGTATGTTAATTGTATATTAAATGCGTGGATGTGTGACAGGGTATATGGCTCACCATATGAAGCCTAACATGGACAGAGCAAAAATAACCACTCTTAGAAGCGAAACCACATGGAAGCCCTTATATAAAGAGACTCCCAGTGCAATCACTATGTGGATAGAACATATCCTGTATCATAGGCTGGAGCCCTGCACATACCCTATAGTCACAATAACCATAAACATAGTAGGTCACTCACATATTAACCCCTTCTGCTCCATGACAGCGTGCATCCGTTCCGTTTTGTAGATAGAGTTTATGTAGAAAGATGGTGGAGCACTGCAAAGAAATAGGGCTGGAGGCAGATCCGTGAAAAATAAAAATGCTTTAATCCAAATGCATGGTAGCAACAGCTACATTAAAAGGGTCCTCTAACGCATTTCGCGCTTTAATAGCGCTTTATCAAAGAGTGACTCATGTCTCCCCTGATCCCCCTTATATGCTGTTCACCACGGAGGTGATTTCGCGCCAAAAATCAGTCAAAACTCTGACTGAAGCTGAATCCCCGTAAAAAACTACGGTGGCCTCATAGGGTAGAAACACCTCCGTGCTGAAAAAGCAAAGGCGGAAATACAAAAAACTGCATACACAGCCAGATTGATGAACCTGGTGACGACACACAACTCATGTGTGAAACGCGTTAGAGGACCCTTTTAATGTAGCTGTTGCTACCATGCATTTGGATTAAAGCATTTTTATTTTTCACGGATTTGCCTCCAGCCCTATTTCTTTGCAGTGCTCCACCATCTTTCTACATGAGCTTCCCCTATGAGGAGGGGAGCCAGAGTCGTTACCCAGCGATCAACTGTCCAGCCGTGGGCCGTGGCTACCCTTTCAAAAGTGAGGAGAAATGCCTCTGGGTCTTCGTTTGGCTTCATTTTATGCAGCATCACCGGTGGATTATTTGGAATCCCTGGTCTGCCTGGGGCTGGGCCTTCGGCCAGCAATTGGAGTAGCTTTTCCTCTCGCCGGGCCTGTTGCTCATCTTGCTGGGCTTGTCGATCAGCTTGCTGGGCCTGTCGCTCAGCTTGCTTCTCTGCTAGCTGGAGCTGTTGCTCAAGGAATTGAGAAAAAATTGTCTACATTTTTTTTTTCCGTCTGTGTGTGTGTGGCCCTTCAGATACAGGGCCCGTCCAACATCCCACTTCTGACAACACCTGTGGCAGGAAGGCCTGTAGCCGAGGTCAGGGAACAGTCCACACGTGTAGTTTCAGGATAAATGAAAACGTTCAGTGGCTTTATTTCTCCACAGCAACATAACATGCGGGTACACTGTCCATTTAACAAAATTAATCCTGCTCCATTTTGGGAGAAAAACTGACTAATAAAACAGCAGACCTATCTAGCAGGCTGGCTGGCTAAACCAGAACCAAACCATAAGGGTACTTTAAGTAGTCAGTAAACAAATGAATAATCCTTACTTTGGTTGAAGTAGTCTTTGGTGAAATCCCTCTGGCTAGCAGCACATCTATCCATGTGCTCTCATCTGAGACAGGCAGCTACTGCTGGTAACAAGATCCTTATCTACCTTTCTGGCCTCAGGTGTCAGCTTACTTCCTGATTACCTACTTCCACCTGAGTTAACCCCTATGAGTGCTGGATGAAGCACTCAGTCATATGTTTCCCAGGCATAATTGATAGGGGTTGACTTCACCCTGTCACAGGGCATATCGAAGCAACAAGTGGTTAGATTAAGTAACTGCGTTTATATGTGACGAGAAGAAAAGGGAGGAGTCGAATGTAGCTCCTAGACAGCATGGTTGCAAGACTGGATATTTTGTAGTGTTAGTGATTGTAATGGAGAAGGGGACTATGGGACCTGGTTTGGCAGGGAATATGAGAAGTATTAGACATGTTAAGCTTGAGGTAATGAAGGGCCTTTCAGGCAGATAGCCAATAGGAACTCTGTAATTTGTCACTGGACTGAAGGGGTAAGGTCAGGTGTAGATAAATATAGTTGCGCATCATTGGCATAGAGATGATAGGTGAAACCGAAAGAGTCAATGAGGTCACCCAGTGAGAGGGTATACAGAGAGAATAGAGAGAGTAAGGGGCCTAAAATGGAGCCTTTAGTACACCTACAGAGAGTTCCATAAAGGTGAACATGTTGGCATAAGAGACACTGAAGGAATGGTGAGAAAAGTAGGAGGAAAACCTGGAGAGGGCAGTGCCATGGATGCCAAGAGAGTGAAGAATGTGTAGGAGAAGAGGGTGGTCAACAGTATAGAAAGCTGAGGAGAGGTCAACAAAAATCAGAATAGAGTAGTTTCCTTGAGAGGCAAAATATGGCGGTCAATAGCTACTTTGGTGAATGCGGTTTCTGTAGTTTCTGCTGTGCGGAAGCCAGAATGGAGATGGTCAAGCAGGTTATGGAAGTTAAGAAAGTGAAGTATATGTAAAGAGGCAGTACGATCCAGAAGTTAAGAAGCAAAAAGCAAGAGGGATAAAATGTGATGGTTAAAAGGGGTGGTAATGTCTAGGGTGTTATTCTTAAGAATAGGTCAAACAATAGCTTGTTTAAAAAAAGATGAAAAAGTACCAGAGTGTGAAGGATAGAATATGGGAGATCATATCTCTATGCTTTATAGAAACCACTCGTCTCCATCTTATATCTGTTTGCTGTGCTTTTTTACTAATACTGTTTTCTATCCGAGGTAACTGTGACCTAAAGCCGACTGATTACAGAGAAAACGAAACATAACTTCAGAAAGCAAGGACACACGGCATTCCTGTGAAACTTGCATCAGCCGACAAGACCCCCGCCCCCATTGTGCCTTTTTTCTACTAACTAATGTAATAATTGGATAAGCTTTGCCGCATAATAGGTGTGGCATTGAATGATTGGCTAGTGTTAGCCTACTTTGATATAAATAGATTGTAATACAAAAACTCGGCAGTTCCTGTGTTGCCCCCGGGGATAACGCATGTACTGAGATTGAAGCTGAACCTTGTGTCAGAGTCTTTCTTAGTGAGCTAGCGCATGCATGATTGAATTTGGAGCAAGTGACTGAAGAGAGAGAGACCCTGATATAGTGAGATTCACGACCTCATTATTTGGCGCCCAACGTGAAAGGGGGGGAGCGTGACTCCGGCTCACCACGAGAGACTGACCTGTCGCTGATTTTGCTGCAGAGACCGTGACACACCGAACCGAGGACTGATCACCCTCATTGTCAAGGTAAGCTCTTGCATACAATTTGTGTGTTATCTTGCCTATGACAAGTCGGTGGGTTGCTGCCTAGGTAGTATAATCTGTTTAGGTCTTTCACTCACGTTGATGTGATACAACGGTGTGATCTTTAGAGTCGCGCTCTGTTTAGAACTGTTAAAAATATCATACTCTTCAGTTGCTTGTGGTCACCTATAAGTTGCTAAATTGTACGAATGTTTACATGTTATATATGCTAGTCAGTGCCGCAAGTGGGAGCCCGAAGTGGAGTGGGATTTTTGTTGGCTGACTGGAGGTCGTATATGTAGGTGTATTAATGCATTAGTGTTGGGAATTTAAGAGACCGAGTGGGTATTAATGGGAAATAGATTGCGGGTTGTCTGATTGATTTTCTGACCAGTAATTGCAAAATCCCTGAATGAAAGTGCAGGCTGTCAGCCCAGTACAGAGGGAACAGGACAGGCACTGATGCTCTGAGGGCGGTAACCTGGAAAAGTGGTTCCCTCGAGACGGCGAAGTAGTACTCTGTCTCCGGTACCGGGTGTCTGGGGTCAGGGACCCAGCGTCTGAGGGCGGTAACCAAACAGTGGTTCCCTCGAGACGGTGACACAGGACCGGCCACGAGATATTAGTGGGACGAACAGAGAATTCAGAGATGTTGCACTTATTTAAGAAAAAACATGTGTTGCCCACAGGGGCACAGACAGCACTAGATTTAGTCCGCACTCGAGAAGGAAAGAAATATATCAAAAATGCTGCTAATCTGTATAAACTGGCTGGAGTCCCGTCCTCGGGGAGATTGCAACCCAGTCTATGGTCTAAAATAATAACTGAATCCCGGGGAACGCTGGAAGACAAGGGTCTCCTAGAAATGTAAATTGTTGTTTAAAGTATTGGATTTACCCCCTACGGGAAGGTTGCAACCAAAAATGTTGAAAGATAGAATCCAGGCATGTAAAGGAATGTTGAAAGATGGAGGATTGTGGGAGAATGCTGAGAAATTTTTGAGTGTGGCTATTGAGCTTCAAAAGGAAGGTTTCACTGAAATAGAATGTGGAGGGAAAGATAAGAAAAGTTACTGTTATATGAAAGTACCCGAAAGTGACAAAACTACACCTTCTACCCCTAAAGTTAACCCTCCCCCGCCATATCCTCAAAATAGTCAGAAAAGTCCTGAGGTGAGATGAAGGAAGAGTTAGTGAGGGTTAGACTTGTGAGTGTTGATTAATGGAGAGAAACAGGTGTGTGTAGCTTGAGAAAGGACAGAATTGCAACAGGATAGCATAAATTTGTAGTGAATGAAGTCAGTGAAACTATAAAAGTTCAAAACAGAAAGCATTAAAAAAAACTGAGTGTAGGGAAATAGCATGAGCGTGTGGCGTTATTTGTGTGTTAAGAAGTTATATAAACCTCAGCTATATAAAAGCCTGTTGGTTAATTTTTGAAAGGTCATAAAAAATGTAGTTCTTAGGGCTCTGGATAAAGCTCCATGTATTTAAACTTTAAGCAAAAGTTCCAAGCTAATAATTATTATTTTCAGGAAGAAGCTGTGGTGTACCTTTATCTTATCTTTTCAGGGTCAATTGGCGAAACGCCCAGAAACGAAATGGCTCTTTGCCCGGAAACAAGTCTTATAGAAAATATTTTTTCTTTAGTCAGATGAATATGCAGAGTGTCTTTAAAATTATAAAGCTGACCATGTGCTCAGCACTGTGCAAAGAGATTATATAAAGCAAGACATTAGTGTGAAGTCTTATACAAAATCATTTGTCTATTAACTGAATATGTGATGTATGTTATAACTTTTAACCATTTATTTTTTCCAAAGGTGTCCGTAAGCAGTGGTTATTGTATAAATTGCTGTTTAATCTAGAATGGGTTTGCCAGGAAGTGGTGAATTTGGGAGTCACCTCTCATTTGTGGGTGTGTCGTGTGTATAGGGTTAAATACAGGGGATACATCGTTGCAAAAGCAGTTACATAAGTGAATAAGGTATGCATTATGTAGAAGGCATTTCAATTTTTTTAGCAGAATCGTTACAGTGGAGTGTTTGGGGTAAAAGCCAGATAGGGATTGGCTAGGGAAATTTGTATGGGTAAAATAATTGCTTTAATTGGGAGTGAATATTTTTCCATAACAGTGGATAGTATTGGGAAAAGGGATATTGGCCTGTAGTTTGAGACAGTGTTTTTTGTCCCCACTTTTGAAGATTGGGACAAACTCTGGTAGTTTCCCAGGTCTTAGGGATATGGCCTGCAGACAGGATAGAATTAATTATGGAAACAAGTGGTTAGCAAGGGATGAGGCCCTAAAGTTTCAGGAACTTAGATTGTATCAAAGTCAGGTTCACATTGGCTACTTAGTTTTAATTTGAGGAATGAATTAGGAACATTAATAGGGAATACCTCTGTCTATATGTGGATGCTAAGACAGGAGTAAACACATTGATACAAGAATTGATTCCTAGGTATAAATTATCTCCCTATGAGACACATATGGGATGATTTATGACTATCAACAGTCCAAAGGAAAGAATTAAGGACCATGTTATTGGTAATAAAACAATAAGTTGTATGCAACTAATACATTTTTTGAGTCTCTCTAGGCAACGTTGAAAGTGCACCTACTCGAGATGGGGTTAATAGTCACATATTTCCTGCGCAAGCATGCTTTTCATCTCAGGTGAAAAGGCCTAAAGTAACCACCAATACAGCAAAGTCAAAGCGGCAGAGTCATTTTCCTGGACCCAAAGTACAGTAAAGCTCGTTCCAGCTCCACCAAAGACCAAAGTCACCTAAAGCACAGTCGCAGCAAGTTAACGTCTTGCCGAGTCAAAACTCTAACCGTTAACCAACGAGGAAAATAAGACACCAGGCTAAGGCCAGGTTTTATCAGAACATTTCATTTTTTGCAGAGACTCAATATTTTTATTCTTTAGAGTGTGTTAAGTTAGAAATTTAAGGTGTATGTAGAATTGAGCCTTGATGGGAGGATTGGTTTCCTGGAAGCGTGGCTTGTGAAAGCTCTTGTATGTGTTTTGGCAGTACTCATCACTCTCTATGTATGTGTCATGTGCAGCAAAACTTTGATCCAGAAGTGTGTTGCACCTCCACCGACAGGAGGGGGTCACCCAGGGGCGTGTGTCAGCCACAAGGAAAGGATCATAAGTCAGCCATGTTGACCCATCGCAGACATCGTCTGTTCTGATATTCTGAGTGATTGATGTATATAATGCGTGCAGGGGTGAGGATCATGCATTAGCTTCCACAGATACCAAACCCCCTCAATTCTCAGTAATAGAATGTTGTGATGATTCTGAAAATCCAAGAACAGGTTCAGATTAGGCTTATGGCCTTACAAAACAGAATTGCTTTAGACTATGTTTTAGCTTCAAAAGGAGGGTTATGTGTTTGGTTAAAGACAATGTTGTGTTTTTATTTCAGATCAGTGTAGCAATGTGCAGCATGAACTAGATTAAATACAAGAGATTCAAAAGAGGGTTACAAAGGGAAGTGACAGATTATCACCCTTGGGGTTAGGTGAATGGCTTAGATCACTTGGAGCAATTTTTTTTGAATGTTTTGATGTGTTTGGGAGTGTTACTTGTTGTCATATATGTGGGTGTCACGTGTTGCAAAGGTATGATCCACAGGTGTGCGACCCCCTCCCCCAATCGGATGCCACTCTTTACAGATGCCAGAAAACAGCAGTACCGTGAAGAAAGAAGATGCCGACCACAGTTATTCAATTCATCAAAAGACATATTGGCCGCAGCGCCTTACGAGACTATGACAGTGAAGGGCACGCACCCTTGTCCTCTGAGTTATCCCTGGACTATCATCATGAACTTTATTCTCAAAAGCTATGTTTTAAGAATAAAAAGGAGGGAGTGACAGAGTGAGAATATGACGTAAGTGGGGGTCTGACATAACAGCACTGGGATCTAAGCAACCATTTTGAGTCAGCATCCATCTTAGGTGCCTGATATTGTCTATTGTCTGTATGAAAGTTGGAATGAATGTTAGTTTAAAATACATTTTTTTCTTCTGAAGTTCCAATTGATATTGAGCGGTTCAGCTAAGCCAAAAACCTTGAGAACAAGAGCAATGTGCCAATGTTATGAAAATATGCCATTACAAAAACGAGAGAACATAAGACCAGTCCATTATAGTACTCTGGAGTGACAGGGGTGACCAATCAAGTTCCCAGACCCTAGTTTGTTTTTCGGTAGGGAAGGGACTCCTTGTGTATGTTCTGTAGGTCTTCGAGTTTAGCGAGCAAGCAGTTGTCGGGGATGAGAGAAGCTCATGAACAGCCGACCAACACCCTCAGGTAGTTTTTCTAAGGTTAAGATTAGTCATAGGGAAAGTATATCCTTTTTGGTTTAGTTTTTTAATACTTTTATAAGATTATGTTTGTCTCGTGGTTTCTAGGGGGGACTGTGAAGGATAGAATATGGGAGATCATATCTCTATGCTTTATAGAAACCACTCGTCTCCATCTTATATCTGTTTGCTGTGCTTTTTTACTAATACTGTTTTCTATCCGAGGTAACTGTGACCTAAAGCCGACTGATTACAGAGAAAACGAAACATAACTTCAGAAAGCAAGGACACACGGCATTCCTGTGAAACTTGCATCAGCCGACAAGACCCCCGCCCCCATTGTGCCTTTTTTCTACTAACTAATGTAATAATTGGATAAGCTTTGCCGCATAATAGGTGTGGCATTGAATGATTGGCTAGTGTTAGCCTACTTTGATATAAATAGATTGTAATACAAAAACTCGGCAGTTCCTGTGTTGCCCCCGGGGATAACGCATGTACTGAGATTGAAGCTGAACCTTGTGTCAGAGTCTTTCTTAGTGAGCTAGCGCATGCATGATTGAATTTGGAGCAAGTGACTGAAGAGAGAGAGACCCTGATATAGTGAGATTCACGACCTCATTAAGAGCACAGAGATGAGTTATAGATGTTTGTGAGGATGGGGACCATGGTAAAAGCGAGAGGTTTCAGGAGATGGGAGGGAATGGGGTTGAAGCTGCATGTGGTGGAGATTGAGAAGAGCAGCAGAGATGCGTCTTCCTCTGTAAATGAAGAGAAAGAGACAAAGGCAGATGGGGAAGTATTAGAGAAGGAGGGGTGTGGAAGGGGACAGAGGGAATTTATTTGTGGATAACTTGCATCTTGAAATAAACAGCAAAGTCTTGGGGTGTAATGGAAGAAGTGGAGCATGGTGTGGCAGGAGGTGGAAGAAGGGGGTCAAAGACAGAGAAAATGTCACAGGGTTTAATATATGCCTGTTTATAAGATAGGTGAAGTAACCCTGGTTTGACAAGAAAAAGAGCAAAGTTAAAGCAGGGCAGAATATATTTAAAGTGAAGGAAATCCGTCAAAGAGTGTCTGTGTATTTAGCCAGGGTTGTGTGTTGGAGTGCTGTGTGTGTCGGTGTACAGGAGGCGTGTACTGGCCAATTGAGGAGATAAGGACAGTGTTGTATTGGATTGTCAGAGATGGGTGGTACAAAAGAAAACTATGATTCTAGCCCTCTGCTGTTTATTAACTTTTACCATTTTAGCCATGAGCTTGTGAGAAAGATGGCTAAAAACTGGTGCCCTATTCAACAAACAAAAATAAATGTCTCTACTGTACTTCAGCAGATCTCCCAATATTTTGGAGGAACAACACAGAAAATGGACTCACTCTAAAAATGTTTAACATGCACGACACGTGCAATTTAAATTCTAGAAAGAGGGGCAACTTGGAAAGGAGGACAATGTAATTTATCCTTCACATACCTTATTTTCTTGGCAATTGAATCATTTGATGGTGTGCTAGTATTACTTGCTTGTGTTTCTCTCTTATTCTCTGAGACAACAAAAGAAAGAAAACATCCATACAACAGAATACTTTTCACTATATTAGTTCTACAGTACCCATCTGTTTTTTTAAATACATTATATGTATCTTATCATTATTGAAGAAACATAACTTGTCCACATAAAAATCTGCCGCCAATTAAAATTAAAGTGCGATGGGGGATTTTATAGTAAATATTCTGAAATTGTCTTTGGTGCCATCTTCATCGTGAAACAGAAACCGCAACCAGGCTGGATCTACAAGTGAAACTTAATTTGTTTCGGCACAGGTTTGGTACCACAGGCCAGCGGCGACCCCGGACACCCTCCGGGGACACCCGTGGGGACTACCTGTAGGCCCCAAGACACCCACGGGGACCACCCGAGGACCCCCGTGGGGCCCCCAAACACGTACGGGGACCACGTGGAGGCCCCTAGACACCTACGGGGACCACCCGAGGACCCCCGGACACCTGCTGGGACCACTCGGAGACCCCCGCCGGCCTCAGGATTGGTACCAGTGCTGAAAAAAAAAATACTTTTTATGCGCCTGTCAATCTTTTTTGCACCAGGCTTTAGCAGGTGAAAAATTATGGCGAGCTTTTATACACCGATAAACTTATCATAGCTTTATGAATAGCTGTTACTGGCAGAAAATGTCGCTTTTGCCTTTTTTTTTTGCCCTATTGGACGACTTTATTCTCTGACTGTTTATGGGGCATAAAAAAGCCACTACACTGCACTGCGCTACTGCAGTGTTAAAACTGCTTTGTGAATAGCAGATCAGGCAGCAGCCCGCTATAAGGGCATTTATCGTCCACTTAACCACTTAGGGGCTGATTCACAAAACAGTGCTATGTAACTATGTACAAACCCACAGGCAGAAGATGATCACATTTTTTCCTATGTACTTGCACTAATTCCCACTATTGTTCAAAAATGATTTAACACAATGAAACACGGGAGTGAAAGACATGCAAAAGGAAACCCACCATCTCCAGAAACTTCATTCACGGTGTTATTCATATCTTTTATCTGCGAATCTGCTTCGTGTTCTTCCATTGACTGGGTTGGGATGTCACTGGGAGCCTTTGCAAGTGGAGTTGCCTCAGTGATATCACTGCTTTTTTGTCCTTCTTCCAGTGATAATTGATGTGTCCTCCTCATGTAATCCTCCACTGACCTTTCAGGAAGAAATCCTTCAGCAGATGCCTGCTCCTGTTCTAATCGCATCACATTTTCCACTGTAAGATGTAACGTACCATGGCTGGTGTCCGCTGTAGTTCTTTGATTGCACAAATGGTCTGACATGTTTTCATTAGGTTTGTCCATTGTGCATATCTTTTAGCTGTGTTTGTAGCTTGTAGTGAAATCTGCATTCTGAAATTCAATTAAAAAAAATATATTAGGTATATGCATTTTCACCTCTTCAGCTTGTCCATGGCTGCAATGAAATGCTAATTATGTCACTTGTTTGGTCTTGGCTTACATAGCTCTGCCACTGTATAATGCCAAAGAACGGGTTATATCCTTATAGGACTCTGTATACAAAATCCTACAAGGACAAAAATCAGTGTTAGAAATCAGCGAGACTGGATGGAAATCGGACACTTACAGAAAAGCAGTGAGAATTGACAGGTCTGCAGTACATACACTTATCTCCTACTGTACCTCTAAGAGCTTACAGCGGAGTATAAATATAGTACATGTGATAAAAGGAGTAAAAGGCCTTCTGCTCAAGGTTATAGGGTAGGATGTAATATCATACAGAAAGTAGTGATACGATGATACCATAAAGCTTTGTTGGGGTTTATCTAGAATCAGACATTCTTTAATTCGTATGTAAATGGTACAGTACTTGTAACCCAGCTAATTCTGAATTCCCCAAAATATTTTAAAAGTCCTACCTGGCAGATCTTTGATACTGTATGTAACCTTCATTAAGCAATACAGTATATATATTATCATCATCATTTATAATGCACCAACATATGCCATAGCGCAGTACAATAGAGTTGGAGGATGAAAGACAATAAAATAACAAACATTAACACACATTGCTACACTAGGCAAGGAGCGCCTTACCCCAAGGAGCTTACACTCTATAAGGAAGGGCAAGTGGAAACATAAGGTACAGGGCATTAGAAGGTTGTGTGTTTTTGGATAGCTGCTTGTTAATGGGAGGGGTTGGCGTTGTAAGTGGGATGTGCGGAGGTAGAGCTGTGAGAGAAGGGTAATGTGTGAACATGGAAATGCTTAAATATACATTTCAAATATTTTACCGAAGACCAGTAAACAGAGCAGCTGTAACATCAACAAACGTCTGACACCCTTTGGCAGCTCTTCTTCTTACACCCTTTGGCTGCTGCCTTTGCTGTGACTGTGTTGTTTGTAAGAGCGTCTGAGGTGAAGTGAACACAGCTGAGTAGCAAACAGACCCCTACAGCAGAGATGCATGGGATAATATTCAGTTCTTTGAAGTTGTGTCTGTCTTTTCCTCATGATGTTAACACTGGATTAGCAGCACGAAGCAGTGAAGGTGAAGCATGTTGGGGAGACTCTATTAGAGGGCTGCTTTTGCTGTGACTTGGTGTTGTTTCTAAAAGCGTCTGAGGTGAAGATTGAGCCTTTGCAACAGAATCCTGCCCTACAATTATACAACGCTTTTGCACTATAGAAAAATATAGTGGCTTCATACCCTGCAAGGATGCTTTTTTTATGAAGAAAAAAAAAAATAGAATAATTCAAGACAAAAAAATGAATGCAGGCAAAATTCTACCAATCAAAATAATTTTTTTATTTAGAGATGTTTATTCAGGAGCTTTACAAAAGGCTCCTACTGTGAGACAGTCCTTGCTGATATATGTACTTAAATACACAAAGAGAATTGCCATTCCAAGAAAAGTAATGGGAATTTATTACATAGAAATCATTCATGCATCACATGGCAACATTATTCATTGGCCCCTAATGCTGTAATAATAATGCAGGCTGATAAGATCTCTTTATCTTAGAGGTTGGGGAAAAGGTCTACTTTCAAACACTTTCTTTTTGCTTGCAGGGATTACTACCTAACAATTTCCATTGTAACAGTATTATACTTAAAGGAAGATTGTGTTGCAATTACTGGTAATTTTATTTCTCCAGTTACATTGACAGGGTTGCTGTATGTTAGAAGTGCAAAAGCTCTGTATATTTCACAATTATATTTATAAGGTCTATACAATCTATATAAAATATAAATCTTTGTCTATTAAATTACAGCCGTAATATGAAATAATGTGATTAGATCTAGCCGAACCTCCTATTACCTTCGGTGCGGGGGAGCCGCCGGAGCTCCGCGCCGGGAGGTGGGGGCGGCCATGTTAGGTTTTGCACATGTAGGGCGCATGTGTAAGGAGTACCGAGTGCGGCTGCCATCTCAGAAAGCTCCGCAAGATGCAGCATGGGACTACGAGTCGCAGGATTCTCTGCGGTAGGCACCCGCTTGGGCACCCCAGCCAATAGGGATCAGGAAGGAAGGAAGAGACATTAGGTTTGGCGAGCAAAGGCACCGCGCTTCAGTCGGACGGCACCAAGCAGAGAGGTAGGGTTCAGGGAGCAGTGCTCCTCTGGACTAGGCCTAGTACTGCCCCATAGGCCCTGACCCCACTAAGAGTAGTGTTATAGGGAAGGCCATAGATAGGGACTCTGCCCTCTTAGAGACTCCTACTCAAGTCACCGTGTCGTCGGGGGAACCCAACGCGGCGACCCGCGGTCTGGAAAAGGGCCTCAGGTCACACCAGAACATTAGGTGAGACACCAGTTGGAGTTCGCCTCTCAAGGCGTGAGGGGATTTTGCAGACCCCGCTTTGTGGGACCATGGGATGCGGCTCTGCTAAGAGAAGATCTCCACTATACCCAGGTCGTAGCAAGGAAGGAACCCACCGTGCACAATCACCACACAAGGGGGGAAGCACTACCTCACATTCTGTGTGGGGACTGTTCTAAGGACGCCGGGTGTTTAAGTGTATAGGGCACCAGGCCCAGATTTACTTAACGTTGTTAATTAAAAAAACTGGTCGTAAAGTGCCTTAAGGCAGGGATGCTCAACTCCAGTCCTCAAACCGGCCCTCCTCCTCCCAACAGGTCAGGTTTTCAGGATATCCGTGCTTCAGCACAGGTAGCTTAATCAGTCCCTGTTTCAGCACATGTGGCCCAATCAGTGGCTCAGTCTTTCACTGTGCCACTGATTGAGCCACCACATGTGCTGAAGCTGATATATCCATAAAACCTGACCTGTTGGGGGGTCTAGAGCAGGGGTGCACAATATTTTTCCACTGCACCCCCTCCCCCACCCCCTGCCAGCTCTCCCTCCCTCCTCGTGCCCCCTCTCCTTACCTTGGCTCCGGCATTCTGACATCACGACGCCATGGCAAGGCGGCATCATGTTATCCCGCAGCATCATTTGACACCGCATTGCCATGGCGATGAGTCACTAGAAGCCGTCTGAGCCAAGGGTAAGTGCAGTTACAGAGGCCTTCACCGCTCCCCTGGCATTTAATTTAAATGCCTTCAGGAAGAGCGCAGAGCCTCTGTAAAGGCCGTGCTCCCTGCAGAGAATCTCATGCAGCCCTGGTCTAGAGGGCTGGAGTTGAGCACCGCTGCCTGAAGGCTTTGCACTACCCAACGAAGACCTGTGTGTCAACCGACACATACAGCGGAAGTGAGCAAACTGGAGGGCCTGACATTTTCTGGGGAGGCACGGAGCTTACAGAGGCCCCGCACTCTTCCCCAAAACATTTAAATTAAATGCCGGGGGAGCGCTCAAGGCCTCTGTATGCTTCACTTACCTTGTCTTTGGTGGCTTCTGCGTCGCCATGGCAAAGCGGCGTCAAATGACGTTGTGACGTCAGATGACGCCGGACAAAAGGTAAGAGAGGAGCAGGCCGGGGGCACGAGCAGTGGGGGAGAGCAAGGGGGGGAGGGGGGACGGGCGCAGACTAAAAGTTTTGTGCACCACTGACATACACTATATAAATCTGTATTGCTGACATATTAAAACTGCATTAAAAAGAGTCCCTGTCACAGGACTGGAAGCACCAGTGTAAATCTCTTTCTTAATCTGCAATTCAGGTTTTGCTTTTAATGCATTATTCCAAACTGCGAGATAGAGAAACCAACATGCACTGGAGTTGTAAAAATTTAATTCATCCTCACAACAGGATGGCTTGCATATACTTAGATTGTAAGCTCTTTGGGCAGGGACTTTGTTTCCAATTGTTATTTTTATGTCTGAAGTGCGTATTCCCATTGTGTTACATTATTATGTCATATGTATTACTGCTGTGAAGCACTGTGTACATGGATGGCTCTATATAAATAAAGATATGCATACACTACCATTTTCATATACAGTATATATTGTGATACCATCACTGTCGTGTAGGTGCTGGAACAGTGCAGCAAGTGTGCTTTCCAGTCTACAGAGCGTTAATCTTACCTAGAGAAAATAGCAGCAGCTGCAAAGTAATTAATCAGGCTGGACTCCTTGAGTGATCAAGGAAGTGTTTAAAGCAGGTACAGAGAGCTGCCATGCTGAAAGAGACTGTTTTTACCCAGAGAAGGAGGGGAGATAGAAAGTGTTCCCCAGCTGTAAAAGAGGCTGGCACAGTCCCCTAGACCTGCTGGACAGTGGTCACGGAGTCTGCTGGGACTGCCTGGGTCGTTATTCCCAGGAAGTAGAAGGAAGGACGACAGACCGTGCTGAAGCGGGGATGTCCTAACCTTAATATTGGACTTAGAGAGGAGAGATTCTCTGAGCTCTCCTGGGGCTGAGCTCCCCTAGGAAGGGAGGCTGTGCTGAAGTGGGGACGTCTGTTCAAAACCTGGACCAACAGATAAGCAAACCCCTTTATTGCTGTTTACAGAGACTGTGTATGTTAAACATATTAGTACCTATTTTGGGGTGGGAACCAGCTTAGCTGGCCATCCAGTTAGTGAGGGCTAAAGCTACGTTGTAGTTAGTTTTCCCTTAAGGGAAAAGGTGTTATTTTTATGTGTTGTTTTGACTTAAATGGATGGTGGGCCTGTTGGTGTATGATTTAACCATGTAAATAAACCCCCTGCATAGATAAATACAATGTTTCCAGCCTTGATCTGGGACTAAAAGAGACTGCAATGTGGTGTGGGCATATCTATCTATCTATCTATCTATCTATCTATCTATCTATCTATCTATCTATCTATCTATCTATCTATCTAGTGTATGTATAATGGAAAGCCTAAAAACATATATACTGCCTAAAAACATATATATACTGTGTATATATATATATATTTTTTTAAATACTGTTTTTAGGCTTCCATTATACATAAACGATATATATATAAATAAATATATCTCAAAGACCAACACAAAATTAAGTAGCGCTCAGGTGGATAATAGTGACAATATATATAGAATAATGATAATACATTATATGAATCAATAAAAACCCTAATAAAAATCAACACACTTTAACTACATATAACTTCAAACCATAAATGATAGTGAAAAAAACAAAGTCCAAAATAAATGTTCCACTTGAAAAATCCAGAGAAATAAAGGTCCCAATTGATGATCCAGGGAGCGTCTTTGCAACTTCAGATAAAAGTGGTATAGCCAACCACTACGAATCTAAGAACAAAAAACAAACAGAAGCGCAAGCTCCATAGCATGTAACTGTTTAAACAAAAGAGTACATTTATTAAAAAAGTGCAGCCCAAAGGAAATGCACTTACAGGATTAAAAAAAGCAACCATACAGTGGCGATCAACTTTATTCTAACTCGGCTAGCTCCGCGAATTTCAGATTATCCCGGTGATGTGCGGTTTTGTGTCGTTTTCTCCCGGGGTGTATTGCGTTATTTTCGCGGCTGTGATTTAAGCATTTTATTCCCGCTGGCTGCAATATTGCAATGCCGTGTAAAAACGCATGCGGGCGTTTGCGAGCTGTTGTCTTTGAAGGCGAGAAATTCATGAATTGTAATGCAGTATATACTGTATATATACAGTATATACTGTATAACAACAACCCCTATAACCCTAACATACACATACAGTACTGTATATGCACATCAATGATACAATAGGCCGTCCCCTGGCGAGATGTGTTTGCAGCAGAGAGAGAACTGCTGCTCTCTCTGCGCAAACATCGGCACATTAAAAATGATTTAAAATACATTTTTATTCATAGTGTAGATGTGCAGGGGGTCTCCGGAGCTGAACCGCGTTGGTTTCAGGTCCGGGGACCCCCTACTTCCTGAGATACAGGCCCCTTTATGAGGTGCCGGTATCCCTCTGCATTTAAAGGTCCCGATCACGTGACCGCGGCATGAAAACAAAGCAGAGGGATACCGGCACCCCATAAAGGGGCCTGTATCTCGGGGAGCAGGGGGTCCCCGGACCTAAAACCAAAGCGGTTCAGCTCCGGAGACCCTCTGCACATCTACAGTATGAATAAAACACATATATAAATAAACACTCATTCCTTACCTTTGCGGCTATGTGCTATGGTAACGAGGCAGCATGACTGTATTTTTAATAATATTGTACAGTGAGCAGGGGGTTCCCTGAGCCACAAATCAAAGCTCAAGGGACCCCCTGCTCCTGCACAATATTATTAAAAATACAGAAATGCTGCTTCATTACCAGAGCTGATAGCCGCTAAGGCAATGAAGGGGTTAACCCACCGTGCCCGCTTTATTGTGGGTAGCGGGGGTGGGTGAAGGGGGTATTTGGCCCTTGGTGTGAGTTTAGGACTTGCGGGGGGGTTGCGGGTGCACTTAACACCTTTACGGCCGTAGCAGTTAATACCGCTACGGTCATGAAGGGGTTAACCCCACCCACTACCCCCCCGCAAGCCCTAAACAACCATCGTTGGGGCTAATACCCCCTTCACCCACCCCCGCTACCCACAATAAAAAAAATTCACACACAGCAGCCGCCCAAAAAATAAATAAATAAATCTAAATAAATAAATAAATACATGAATATAAATAAATACATTTAAAATACATTTTTATTCATAGTGTAGATGTGCAGGGGGTCTCCGGAGCTGAACCGCGTTGGTTTCAGGTCCGGGGACCCCCTGCTTCCCGAGATACAGGCCCCTTTATGAGGTGCCGGTATCCCTCTGCATTTAAAGGTCCCGATCACTCGACCGCGGCATGTAAACGAAGCAGAGGGATACCGGCACCCCCTAAAGGGGCCTGTATCTCGGGAAGCAGGGGGTACCCAGACCTAAAACCAAAGCGGTTCAGCTCCGGAGACCCTCTGCACATCTACACTATGAATAAAAATGTATTTTAAATGTATTTATTTCTATTCATGTATTTATTTAGATTTATTTATTAATTGTGCTGCTGCTGAGTGTGAATTTTTTTTATTGTGGGTAGCGGGGGTGGGTGAAGGGGGTATTAGCCCCAACGGTGGTTGTTTAGGGCTTGCGGGGGGTTAGTGGGTGCACTTAACCCCTTCACGACCGTAGCGGTATTAACTGCTACGGTCGTGAAGGGGTTAAGTGCACCCGCAACCCCCCCGCAAGTCCTAAACTCACACCAAGGGCCTAATACCCCCTTCACCCACCCCCGCTACCCACAATAAAAAAATTCACGCACAGCAGCCCCACAATTAATAAATCTAAATAAATAAATAAATACATGAATATAAATATATATATATATATAACAACAATCCCTATACATATATATATATATACATACATACATATATACTGTATATATATATATATACACACACACACACACACACACACACACACACACACACACACACACACACACACACACACACACACACACACACACACACACACACACACACACACACACACACACACACACACGATGAACCAATATACAAATAAATGTAGAAGGGTTATCAAAACCATACTGTACTACAAATAACACTTCTCCATACAGACACACTACATTACAATGAATTTCCTTTAATAAACCTAACTGATCTTACAATCTAAATCATCAAATGCCAATGAAAAACCTCACATTCCAATCAATACATTGTATTTACATTGTATAAATGATGCATAAAATCTATGCACCATATCCATTCTGCAAATGAATGTGAACAATATCATTGCAAGCTAAATACAAATACTGTACTCTCAACAAGTCAACTATTTTAACCAATCAAGTAAACAAAAATCAATATATAAGTACCAACCAGAAAACAAAATTTAAAACCAAGGCTAACCCTTACAATACCAAGGATTACATCTATCTAATTGTAAAAAACATTATATTGTACACACATTGAAGCATTGCAATAAACAACATACAGTACAGTACATCCCCTGTATCTCCCTGTCTTGAGTGTAATCTGTGTAAAGCCCCCTCCCCCCTAATGTTTCTGTTAAATCTCCCTACCTTGAGTGTAATCTGTTTAAAGCCCCCTCCCCCCTAATGTTTCTGTTAAATCTCCCTGCCTTGAGTGTAATCTGTATAAAGCCCCCTCCCCCCTAATGTGTCTGTTAAATCTCCCTGCCTGTGTTGCTGTGAGTGCAGTTTATGTAAATGTGGGGAGGGGGAGTGGGTTATAACCCCACCTCCTTGACTGTGATCTGTGTAAAGCCCCCTCCCCCTAATGTGTCTGTTAAATCTCCCTGCCTGTGTTGCTGTGAGTGCAGTTTATGTAAATGTGGGGAGGGGGGGGGGGGCGACCCGATGTGCATACTGTGAGGTCTAACCACCCTCACCCACTACCCACATACCGTTACCCCCCCATCCTAGCCATGGCCCCTTCGCTTCCGCAAAACAGACACAAAAATTAAAACATCCAAAGTAATGTCCCCTAACCCTTTAATCACCATAGCGGTTATTAACAGTCATAAAGGGGTTAACCCACCCTCACCCACCACTCGGGACACCTACATACCCTCCCACACTAACCCCTCACCCCGTGAGGCCTAACCCCCCTCACCCACTACCCACAAGGGAGGCCTACCCACATACCGTTGGGGAACCCCCCCTCCCCCAGTACCCACAATAAAAACAATAGTGACCCACAATAAACATCATTATATTTTTTAAATACATTAACCACCCCCTGTGCCCCCCCATAAATATTTAATTTTATCCTTTTACAAACAGGGTTCATAACGCAGCCCCACGCGAGTCCCCAGTGGGCTGGCGGAGCACATGACAGACCTACAGGGTACCAGCAGCCCTTTTCAAACAGGTTCTGGAGGCCTGCTGGTGGGTCCCGCCAGCACCATGGCCCCCTGGTGGTCTCCTTGGGTCACTGTGGGCCACAATTGGGTCCCCACGGTAGGCCCAAGGATGTCTGGGAGCCCCGGTTCAGACCCACAGGTGTCTGCGGGGCCTCAGGTGGTTCCCACGGGCATCTGGGGAACTCACGGGTGCTCACTACGGATCCGCGGAGCCCCCACAGAAGTGGGACCACACAGCTTCATCCCCGCAGACTACGGGTCCGCGGTGCCCCCAAAGATGTGAGGCCACCGCTTCATCCCCGCATGTGTCACCAGTGGAACCACCAGCCTGGTACCCGTGAGATACCCGAGGAAACCACAGGTGGTCTCCAGAGGTCTCACGCGGAACCACGGAACAAACCCTGAATGTAAAAAAAATAAACCTGGCCTATACATTCAATACATACACCCCCCCCCCCAACACCTACTGTACAATAATGTGCAAAATAACTATTATCCAGATATGGATAATAGATTAATTGCCCATTATTAAAATTCTCCCCCCAAGCCTCTGTCACATGGTATACTAGAGCTAATCAGAGTAGGGATGGAGTTCCCACGCTCTGATTGGCTACCATACCATGTGAGGGCGGCCATGTGTCTTTTCATGACGTCATCTTAAAGGCAATTGAAGCAAAGCCATTCTGATTGGCTGTTCTTTCATTGCCTTTAAGTGACGTCATCATTTTAATTTTTATCGGCCAAAACACATGGTTTTCACGGCCCAATCAGGGCCTTGGGAACCATATGACGAAAATGTGACGTCATAGGCCTTTAAAAGCCTATGTCGTCTCATTTTGAAGCCAGACGCCGAGGAGGAAGGACCTCCGGAGAAGAAAGAAGACCAGGGCGTGGCCGAAGATGGACAGAAGACCCCGCCCGGAAGAAGATAGAAGAAAGAATACAGATGAAGATGGATTACAAATAGAAGACCCGTGGATTGATTTTGATTTTTAGTTTAATGTTTATTTTTTTATGGTTTATTATTTTATGGGTTCCTGTGCCTGGTGGATTGGTTCGTGAGTAAGCTGCGCAACGGGAGTCGGTGGGGGCAAGTAATGGTAAGTGAACTAAAGAAATGTATTTTATTTAACTTGTTAATTTTTTTTAAAGCTTTTTAAACATGTGTATTTTTTTTTGTGGTATATAATTTCTTGCAACTGTATGTATGTATGTATATATGTCTAGAGAGATATATACATACAGGGTAAGAAATGATGTTATTTTAAAAGCTTTCTTTCATGTGTTTTAAAATAATTTGTCTATGCTGCTATGCTTTATTGTGTGTTTAAAGTATTTTACAATTAGAAAGATGTAATTGTTGATATTGTGTGCTTGTGTTCAGGGTTAGCCTTGGTTTTAAAGTTTGTATTCTGGTTGGTACTTATATTTTTTCACATGCTGAATGTTTCTGCTCGAGGCGTGAATTAGTTAATTGTTTCATTGTTCGGGATGGACTGTCAATTGTTTAGGGATGTAAATAATGATTGCTAATTGATTTTTGTTTACTTGATTGGTTAAAATAGTTGACTTGTTTGGAGGTACTGTACTGTATTTGTATTTAGCTTGCAATGATATTGTTCACATTCATTTGCAGAATGTATATGGTGCATAGATTTTATGCATCATTTATACAATGTAAATGCAATGTATTGATTGGAATGTGAGGTTTTTCATTGGCATTTGATGATTTAGATTGTAAGACCAGTTAGGATTATTAAAGGAAATTCATTGTAATGTAGTGTGTCTGTATGGAGAAGTGTTATTTGTAGTACAGTATGGTTTTGATAACCCTTCTACATTTATTTGCATATTGGTTCATCATGTGTGTATATATATATATATACAGTATATATATATATATATATATATATATATATATATATATATATATATATATATATATATATATGTATAGGGATTGTTGTTATATATATATATATATATATATATATATATATATATATATATATACACATATATACATATATATTTATTTATATTCATGTATTTATTTATTTAAAAGGTCATGGGCAGACATTTATTTATTTAATGTCATGGGCAGACATTTGCAGACAGAGCAGTCCGAGACGCGCTGCAGACCGGAGTGGAGGTAGCGCTCTGACGTCATTGAAGGTCGGAGTCTCGCGAGAGTCGGAGCCGGAGCACGTGACGCGGAAGCAAACGAGGATAGCATCAGTGCAGTGGACCGGAGACTCAGCTTTACGAGTGTGAGAGACTCTATTAAACTCTCAACTGCCTGAAAATATTTCACAGCGTGTGAGTGGAATACTGTTTGTTATTTTTTAGATAGTTTTTTAATAAAAGGTTTTATACTATTCCTTGTTCTACTGTCCCTAACCCCCCCCTCCCCCCCTCCCGGTGAGCTTCATCCCCTGTAAAGGTGACGTGCAGCAGCAGACGGATGGTGATTCTGAAGCAAACCTCTGGAGCAAGCATTACATGTGGAGTGTCTGAGACAAACTACACAGAAAATCAGAAGCAGAGTTCCTGAATCCCATTGGTGGATTAAAGGCTTTAATTTGCAGACTAAGTGTAAGTGTATATCTTACCACCTTGACTCTGAAAGTTACAGACATACTGCCCTATGATATTTTTCTCTTTGTTTCTTTCCTGGCTTATTTGCACCTAGGTCATTTCTTCCCTGCATTATCCATTGCGGCAAGTGTGGAGCCGCAGACCTAACTGGCAGCATCCAAGCAGGATTAGACTGTACGGTATAACACCTCTTGTTTGACTGATTGGCCAGGTGTAGTTAACATTTTTACTGCATCTCACTAAGTGTTTGGAATTTGCGTTGTTTGTATCTTGTTTTTTTTATTTTTTATATATATATATATATATATATATATATATACTGTATATATAGTTGCATGATGAAGCAACTGTACAAATTCATGGGTGAAGGGTGGGTATCGGGCCAATGTGGCTTAACCCCTTTAATTACCTTTGCGGTTATTATCGGATAAGGTGTTTAAAGGGGTTAATTGATATCTGAATGTAATTGCAATGTATTGGCTTTGTTGTGGCAATGTATTTTGTGGACAAAACAAGAATGTTGCTGGCGATGGAGACTTCATCTTGATGAGGTCAGTAGCACTTTATTATTTATTTGAATATGCTAGTTAATGTTTTTAATAATGGGCAATTAATCTATTATCCATATCTGGATAATAGTTATTTTGCACATTATTGTACTGTAGGTGTTGGGGGGGGGGGGGGGGTGTATGTATTGAATGTATAGGCCAGGTTTATTTTTTTTACATTCAGGGTTTGTTCCGTGGTTCCGCGTGAGACCTCTGGAGACCACCTGTGGTTTCCTCGGGTATCTCACGGGTACCAGGCTGGTGGTTCCACTGGTGACACATGCGGGGATGAAGCGGTGGCCTCACATCTTTGGGGGCACCGCGGACCCGTAGTCTGCGGGGATGAAGCTGTGTGGTCCCACTTCTGTGGGGGCACCGCCGACCCGTAGGTGCGGGGATGAAGATGTGTGGTCCCACTTCTGTGGGGGCTCCGCGGATCCGTAGTGAGCACCCGTGAGTTCCCCAGATGCCCGTGGGAACCACCTGAGGCCCCACAGACACCTGTGGGTCTGAACCGGGGCTCCCAGACATCCTTGGGCCTACCGTGGGGACCCAATTGTGGCCCACAGTGACCCAAGGAGACCACCAGGGGGCCATGGTGCTGGCGGGACCCACCAGCAGGCCTCCAGAACCTGTTTGAAAAGGGCTTCTGGTACCCTGTAGGTCTGTCATGTGCTCCGCCAGCCCACCGGGGACTCGCGTGGGGCAGTGTTATGAACCCTGTTTGTAAAAGGATAAATCTTGTATTTATGGGGGGGCACAGGGGGTGGTTAATGTATTTAATAAATATAATGATGTTTATTGTGGGTCACTATTGTTTTTATTGTGGGTGCTGGGGGTGGGGGGGGGGTTCCCCAACGGTATGTGGGTAGGCCTCCCTTGTGGGTAGTGGGTGAGGGGGGTTAGGCCTCATGGGGTGAGGGGTTAGTGTGGGAGGGTATGTAGACGTCCCGAATGGTGGGTGAGGGTGGGTTAACCCCTTAATGACTGTAGCGGTTAATAACCGCTATGGTGATTAAGGGGTTATGGGACATTACTTTGGATGTTTTAATTTTTGTGTCTATTTTGCAGAAGCGGAGGGGCCATGGCCAGGATGGGGGGAGTAACGGTATATAGGTAGTGGGTGAGGGTTGTTAGACCTCACAGTATGCACATCGGGTCGCCCCCCCCTCCCCACATTTACATAAACTGCACTCACAGCAACACAGGCAGGGAGATTTAACAGACACATTAGGGGGAGGGGGCTTTACACAGATCACAGTCAAGGAGGTGGGGTTATAACCCACTCCCCCTCCCCACATTTACATAAACTGCACTCACAGCAACACAGGCAGGGAGATTTAACAGACACATTAGGGGGAGGGGGCTTTAAACAGATTACACTCAAGGCAGGGAGATTTAACAGAAACATTAGGGGGGAGGGGGCTTTAAACAGATTACACTCAAGGCAGGGAGATTTAACAGAAACATTAGGGGGGAGGGGGCTTTACACAGATTACACTCAAGGCAGGGAGATACAGGGGATGTACTATACTGTATGTTGTTTATTGCAATACTTCAATGTGTGTACAGTATAATGTTTTTTACAATTAGATAGATGTAATCCTTGGTATTGCAAGGGTTAGCCTTGGTTTTAAATTTTGTTTTCTGGTTGGTACTTATATATTGATTTTTGTTTACTTGATTGGTTAAAATAGTTTACTTGTTTGGAGGTACTGTACTGTATTTGTATTTAGCTTGCAATGATATTGTTCACAATTATTTGCAGAATGTATATGGTGCATAGATTTTATGCATCATTTATACAATGTAAATACAATGTATTGATTGGAATGTGAGGTTTTTCATTGGCATTTGATGATTTAGATTGTAAGATCAGTTAGGTTTATTAAAGGAAATTCATTCATTGTAATGTAGTGTGTCTGTATGGAGAAGTGTTATTTGTAGTACAGTATGGTTTTGATAACCCTTCTACATTTATTTGTATATTGGTTCATCATGTGTGTACATATATATATATAGAGTATATATATATATATATATGTATAGGGATTGTTGTTATATATATATATATATATATATATATATATATATATATATATATATATATATATATATATATATATACATATATACATATATATTTATTTATATTCATGTATTTATTTATTTATTTAGATTTATTTATTAATTGTGGGGCTGCTGTGCGTGAATTTTTTTTATTGTGGGTAGCGGGGGTGGGTGAAGGGGGTATTTGGCCAATGGTGTGAGTTTAGGACTTGTGGGGGGGTTGCGGGTGCACTTAACCCCTTCACGACCGTAGCAGTTAATACCGCTACGGTCGTGAAGGGGTTAAGTGCACCCGCTAACCCCCCGCAAGCCCTAAACTACCTCCGTTGGGGCTAATACCCCCTTCACCCACCCCCGCTACCCACAATAAAAAAAATTCACACACAGCAGCAGCACAATTAATAAATAAATCTAAATAAATACATGAATAGAAATAAATACATTTAAACTACATTTTTATTCATATTGTAGATGTGCAGGGGGTCTCTGGAGCTGAACCGCTTTGGTTTTAGGTCTGGGGACCCCCTGCTTCCCGAGATACAGGCCCCTTTATGGGGTGCCGGTATCCCTCTGCTTGGTTCACATGCCGCGGTCACGTAATCGGGACCTTTAAATGCAGAGGGATACCAGCACCTCATAAAGGGGCCTGTATCTCGGTAAGCAGGGGGTCCCCGGACCTGAAACCAATGCGGTTCAGCTCCGGAGACCCCCTGCACATCTACACTATGAATAAAAATGTATTTTAAATGTATTTATTTATATTCATGTATTTATTTATTTATTTAGATTTATTTATTTATTTTTTGGGCGGCTGCTGTGTGTGAATTTTTTTTATTGTGGGTAGCGGGGGTGGGTGAAGGGGGTATTAGCCCCAACGATGGTTGTTTAGGGCTTGTGGGGGGTAGCGGGAGGGGTTAACCCCTTCATGACCGTAGCGGTATTAACTGCTACGGCCGTGAAGGGGTTAAGTGCACCCGCAACCCCCCCGCAAGTCCTAAACTCACACCAAGGGCCAAATACCCCCTTCACCCACCCCCGCTACCCACAATAAAGCGGGCATAATGGGTTAACCCCTTCATTGCCTTAGCGGCTATCAGCTCTGGTAATGAAGCAGCATTTCTGTATTTTTAATAATATTGTGCAGGAGCAGGAGGTCCCTTGAGCTTTGATTTGTGGCTCAGGGAACCCCCTGCTCACTGTACAATATTATTAAAAATACAGTCATGCTGCTTCGTTACCATAGCACATAGCCGCAAAGGTAAGGAATGAGTGTTTATTTATATATGTGTCTTATTCATACTGTAGATGTGCAGAGGGTCTCCGGAGCTGAACCGCTTTGGTTTTAGGTCCGGGGACCCCCTGCTCCCCGAGATACAGGCTCCTTTACGGGGTGCCGGTATCCCTCTGCTTTGTTTACATGCCACGGTCACGTGATCGGGACTTTTAAATGCAGAGGGATACCGGCACCTCATAAAGGGGCCTGTATCTCGAGAAGTAGAGGGTCTCCGGACCTGAAACCAATGCGGTTCAGCTCCGGAGACCCCCTGCACATCTACACTATGAATAAAAATGTATTTTAAATAATTTTTAATGTGCTGATGTTTGCGCAGAGAGAGCAGCGGTTCTCTCTCTGCTGCAAACACATCTCGCCCCCGCCGGCCTATAGTATCATTGATGTGCATACAGTATACAGTACTGTATGTGTACAGTACTGTATGTTAGGGGTTATAGGGGTTGTTGTTATACAGTATATATATATATATATATATATATATATATATATATATATATATATACTGCATTACAATTCATGAATTTATGCCATCTGGCGAACACGCGAAGCATTGCAGCCTAGTAAATCCTGAACCATTATCAATTAACACATCAACCGCGCGTCAGCCGGGCATGACCCCTGGCTGGGAACGCGGCATGCTCCGGGTGAACAGCGTGGCATTCCAGGGACAACCCGGTGATTTGTTAGAATAAAGTGTGTCGCAACAGTACGTGGGAGAGAAATCTCTGTGTGTAGTCATCTGCGGGGGTGAGAGGGTCCCAGGTAGGCAAGGTATATCTGCACAGCTTGTAGCCACCACCAACTCCTGTCACAAGTTGGCGCCAGGAGACTGAGTCAATCAGTGCCTCCACGTCCTCTGCTCCTGCATAGGATGATTGCCAGCGCTTGAAAATGCAGCTAGTAAGATCGCAGGGACGCCCAGGACTCAGTGTAGACACACCCACAGCGCGATGACGTCACCAACCCTATGCGTTACGTCACACAAAGGCAACTTCGTCAGGGGATGTCTGATTGGTCAGGGATAGCCAATGAAATAGCCTGAGTGATGTAAAGCTATTCTTTAACCAAATTACTGATTCACCAGGTTTGCAACATCAAAAAAACACAAATACATGATAAAATTTACACAACAATTCATCAATATTTGTGTTGATCACACCATACACTAAGAATAACCCAACTAATTTATTAAATGAATGTAATCTCTACTAATACTAAACAGTACCCCCTTGAGAAAGGTCCTATTCCAGGACCGAAACGTCGGATTGGGTGACTTATCTTTTCTATTCAGATGCCCAATACAGTTTTTCATGATTACTGAACCGAGTGCAGTCTTACTTTACCGGACGAGAGAATGGAAATGTTGTTTTTCTATTATTTGAGACTAGCACCTGTCTATATGAACCAGTACATTGAGTGCAAGCTGTGATGTTTGTTTTTATATATATATATATATATATATATATATATATATATATATATATATATATATATATATATATATAATTATATATAGACAATACCGTTCTGTGGCTAACGAAATGCTTTTATTTGTGCGAGCTTTCGAGATACACTGATCTCTTCTTCTGGCGATGTTACAATGAATAAAGCTAGCAAGGGTTTTACTTATAAGCTGTTGAAATATGTAAGTATTTAGACATATTTGTATTTAGATTGTATACGGTTTAATAAATGTTTTTTTTTTCCATGTGATTTTGATTACATCAGGCAGGGGGTCTCGAGAAATGTCATACCTGAAAAGGGGGGCTCGGCATAAAAAGTTTGGTCTAAGACATGCAAATGAGCACACAGTATTATTTCCATTTGCTATATGCTTTACTGTGGAGGGTTTTTGTCACTTTTTTTACCCACCATAACTGTGTGTGTATATGTGTGTGTGTGTATATATATGTGCAGTGGTTGACAAATCACCAAAAAATCTACTCGCCACACACAAAAATCTACTCGCCACCTAGTACCAAACGTGTGCTGCTTGGGCCAATATTTACTCGCCCGGGGGTTAAATACACTCGCCCGGGGCGAGCAAATGTATAGGTTTGTCGAACACTGTATATGTGTATGTGTGTACTGTATATATACAATACAGCACATTTATTTAAGTGTAGGATGACAGAAATGCTCCTACTTATTAAATGCAGAAACTGTACTGGCTCTTAATGAACTGCTCTGTGAAGGAAGACAAGTTGATTATACACCTGACAACCATTTCTCTTCTGCACTTGATGACTCCTCTCCACTATTGGCAGGATTGGGTTCAAATAAAGTGGATGACTTTCCTGCAGGTGTTGTGATATTGAAAAACAATGAACATTATCAGTCTGCCTGCCTCTTCTTACTTTATGCTGACACAAGATCTATGATGTGTTGTTTATCACTGTAGAAAATGCTACAAATTGAAGAGGTTGACCTATCAGTTTTTCTCCCAGGCATACAAGTAGTACACAGTACAAGTGATTGCTGGGTTTGTTCACTAATTAAAGCTGTGCTTTGCTGATCTTGACCAGTAACTTACTGTATACCCTCACAGGCATCTCCATTAGCAGCATCCTCAGTAGTATCAGTAGAAATGTCTTATTCAGCAACAAAGACAGTCCTGCTATTTTGTAGCCTGCAGCACGGTACTCATCAATTTAATCCCTCAGGTTCTTTCACTCAAAGGGACATATGTATCAAGGCAAAAGGGAAGCAATAATGGGGCAAAAATAACTACACTATGGGGACTATGTATCAACATACAGAAAAAAACTTGTGTAGCCCTGTTTCCCCCCTCCTCTGGGAGATTCTACCTGCTGCTACATGGGTGGTGTATGTATGGTGCTGAGCATACCTGTGAGGTCAGGAGAAACTGAGTTGTTGCGATAATATGGCTTAGGGTCTCTTACTTGAACTTCGTTTCATGGTACAGCGCCTCCAGCTGTGATGGGATCCTAGGATGTAGGATATCAGCTTCCACCACTGCATTCATTACCCCGCCTGCCCAGGAACTGATACCCAGGCAGAGGTATGGTGAGCATACAGCTTTATTATTCATCCTGCAGCAACTCCTTCTTACAGCATTGCATACTGTCCACGGTTCCAGGAACTCTGGATGGTGCTCGCCCAGTATCATGGGCTCGGTCTTGGTGGTCTCTAAGCCAGCCGGCTTAGAGAGAGCATGCCTTCCCCACAATTGGGAAGACTAACAGCTCCTTCCTCACTCCTTGAGGAGCAGAGGAAAAGTCTCTAACTTTTAGCTACTCCCCTAGAAAACTCTGGAAGGGACAGGCTCATGGACTATACCCACCTCCAAGGGGCTGGTCACAGGCCATGAGTCGCCACCAAACTTCCTTCACTTTCATGGGAAGCAGAAGGGGGGTCACTGGCCCATAGATTAACCTGCTACTGCCTGGAACTTAACAGGACTTACATAGCAGATACACTATGTGGGGAAAGGCAGGTACTATGGAACATACCATGTTACACTTTCCCCTGGGTGAAAATCCCAATTACCTTGCTTGGGTCGGAATTTGCTGCACCGTCTGTCATCCTGGAACCTGCAGAATGACAAAAATCAATATACATAATCAGTACATATCCCTTAATACATATCACCCACTGATAACAGTGATGATAGCCATTTAACATAACTAGACAGGTAACTCTCTAGTTATAATAACGAGGGTCCGGCTTTTTAACAGGCCTGCCCATTATAATCTTCTACCCATACGGAGTAGATCTTGGGTACATCAGCTTTCTGGTGTACCTCCACCCTGTCCATACAAATACAAGTGCCTATCCTCCATTCTCCCATGATGGAACAGATTAGGGCCTCGGTGAAGAATTCTCTATAACTTGTTTTGTGCTGTATATACTCTGTTACAGCTAAACGCAACCACTCACGCCGGTGTTCCTCTATTTCCTGCATTATTGGTTCAGGAACATATGGGAAATAGTATCCGTGAGACTACCGGAATCTAACTCTTATAGCCCGGTCAGCTCTGCATTTCCAAAGGTGGAGATGGAACTGCCCGAGAGATGAAGATGTCTTACTAGAGGCTTTGAAAAGTGGATTTTTGGATAGAAAGTATCAACCTAATTCAGAACTCTTTTAGCAAAGCAGCTGAACAAGAAGGGAGTTTTTACTGAGGGAAACCCCAATACTACAGGAAAAAACTGTCACTACCACATATAAATAAAGGGCCCCCAAGATTAATAGAATATGCCAGTATTGATTAAAAATCCTAAACAAGGACCCCATTTTGAACAGTCTGGATTTTTAAAATACAGTGGTACATCTGTATAGACAGTTAAATATGTAGATATAGTATGCTTTGTTCCACACTGCAAGTCACACGTTCAATTTGTAAATGTAAACTATCAGATAAATATATACGTCTGATATTTTCATTTCAAGCACATGGTATACACTAGCTGACAACATACAATGTATCAAATATTTATTTAAAGTACTTGAACACATTTTATGCAATTTTTAAAGAAGGAAATCAGTACACAGGTGCATCTAATTACTATTCCCATTTGTGTTATGAACTGTTTTTGGTGACAGGACAGGGTATTTAAATCGTTAAACTTTCAATCTCTGTGACTGTCCTGCTCACTGAGGATACAAGTCTTTTTGTCTTGTGAAACGTAATGGAGGAAGGACCTCACCAGCATTCTATAGTAGTTAGGCCCCAGTGATGTAGCCACACCCCGAAACCCTTGTCGTATCATAGCTTCGGAACCCGCAGGACGTTGCGTGGAATGAAGTCTAGCAGGAGGGATTTAGGAGCTGACAAACTGAGGACCAAAGGCGAGGCTCCAGGACTAAAGGACCAGTTACTCTACATCGATGCTTATGAAATAACATTGAAGAAAACTTGAAGCCTTGAATAGCCAAAATGGAGACAAGGAGAAAAATAACTAAAAATATACATTTTATTTAAGTCATGTATAGAAGGAGGCAACACATCCTCCAACGTGTTTTGCACCAATAGAGTTACCAATGCAAAAGACATCATGTTGAAGATTATTGTGAAATGATATCATTCAAAACCTGAGCTATACCATTGGGTTTCACAGGTTTTATCATTTGTTGAGCCGATACAGGTTGGGTGTTACTTAAGCACGCGGATCTCTCGTGTGAACATCTACCAATTGTGAGTACTTTATCCATACAAGAACATTTGGATTGCTTTATTGTTGTTCAAGTTTAGCTCCAGGGGAGAGATAGTCAAGGTCTACCAGGGGGTCTGGGCATTTCTTTTACGAAGTGCACAAATACCCCCCACAGGTGCCATTAATGTTCTGCCTCTCCTCTACATTGGAGTATAAATGTGACCTTCAATAATTATTTTTACTTCCATGCACCCGAGGAAGTTTCGGTATTCAACTTTGATGGACATTTATTTTCAGGTACAGTATTAACATTACTCTATGGATATCTTTTTTGTTGGGGGCGTACTTTTTTAGCATTGCTTTTAGGAACCCTATGTTCCGATTTTTATATATGGGAGTTACTTAACACTGAAGGAAACACTAAAAAACACCATACAAAACTTATTTACTCATTGCACCCAAGTGACAGCAATTATCTCAGCAATTTCAATGGAAAGATATTAAGCATGGTTTTTCTTTGTTTTTTGCTTTTGAGCACCCATATACAAAACTTATTGTCTGCTTATGAAATAAGCCCAATTATGAGTAAAATTGTATTTTGTGTTTTAACAGTGTCTCCCATTTATATTGGTATAATGAAGACACTAGAGGTATGTTCTCTAGTGTTCTCTAAATAAATTGCAATCAAGTACAGTATCAAAACAGTGATACACATAGAATGCTCGTTTTGTCCCATATTTAAATTAAATACGAGCTAGTGAGGTTGGGTATATTGCAGTCTCTCTCTTGTGACCTGTTTCTTAGTTTGGCTGCTTCCAAGTTAAATGTGATAAATTAAACTGATTGCTGAATAAATGCCAGCACAGGAACTTCATATGAGATAATTTTAATTGAGGGCATGAGAGAAAATATGAAAGATCCCCTAACGACAGATCGAATGAGGTTTGTCTGCATTATCATGTAGATTTCCCCTTTATCGACTGTCTGAATAAATACTATTACACATGAAATTAAATTTTACGGTGTAATGAATAAAAACTGAAAAATACACTTAATACAAATTGAACTAAAGTGAATTTCTACACAACTTCTCTGTATTTCTTTCATGGCCATGTTCCTCTTTGCATCACTAACCTCCTATAATTCTCCATGGCAATCAGAGTTGACATGTTTGTTGGAATCAGCAGAAGTACCTTAATTTATCAAAGCACACAGGTTACATCTAGGGCAGCAGTCCTGCAAGGAAAAATGAATCTGGTATTTGCTGATAGTGTCACCCTTAACCTCTTGTTGCTGGAGAAGTCTCATAAGAAAAGCTCAGAGTCCCTTAGCTGCCCACATTGCTCATTTTATACTTTTTTTTATTTTAAGAACAATATATCCTTCTTCAAAATATGATTTAAAGCAAACCTTGACAAATAAAGCCTTCTTATCTTATGTTGGATGCGAAAAAAGCCTACGGGTCAAGTGGAGTTTATCACCATGCAGCACATCAGGGATTTACGTTTTTGTTCTTTAAATGTAAGAAATGTGCTCTCCTGACAACTTTTATTTTTATCAAGAAATATTGAGGAAGAAAGAGTCACATGTTGCTATTGTTGATACATTCCATTAACATTTCTGAAGTTAAGTATCTCTTCAAATATCTTATCCTGCTAGGCTTTTAAATACTTCTCAGCAGGTCAGCTGACATGTCTTCAGGAGAGCAGGACTGCAGCCTTAATCTGGGCAAAGCAGAGTTTTTCAGCAGGGGGAAATGGGGTACACCGTTGGAGTTGACTAGTGTTGGCCAGGGCTCTTCCTTCACCAGGCCCAGGACATCTGTCCCTGCTGTCTCCCTCGCCGGTGTCCCTGCTTCTCCTATGCTTTCGGGATGGAAGCACAGAAAATTCAAAGCAAGGTGCTTTGAAACATTGATGTAAACTCTTAAGTTTTAGATTCAGTTTTATGCCAAAACAGTAGCAGAGGCATAATCAAACTGCTTCATTATACAACTTTTATCAGTAATGTTAAACAAATGATATTATTTGACAATTTTCATCTTTTATATAGGGCTTTAAAGGGTAGATCCACAGAAGTCCACGAAATGTTGCCTTTTAAGGTGACGTTACCTAATTAGGTAATGCCCGTTAGTTTTCACCAATTTAACAGGAATCCTCGAAGCTAATGGTATACAAAAACAATGGCTGTTCGCAAAACTAGCCCCGTTACATTAGCTGTATGAACAAGGATTATTGTGGCGCTGACATGCGTTAAACAATACACTGCACATGCGCATTGTGGGGAAAATAACCTGCGTTCCACTCGCGTTACGCACATGCGTTACCTAACAAAACGCTCATGAGCACATTGCAATTTCAAATAAATATACATTACAAACAGAATTACTCAGCCACATCAGCGAGCCAGTTGAACTGTTGACATGGCTGAGGACCTCTGCCGCTGGAACCAGTAATCAATTTTGTGATGCCTCTAGACTCTGAAGTCTCAAGTTCACTGAGGAAGAACTTGAGATTCTCATTAATGCAGTGGTGGGCAACCACTACAAATTATTAGGGGATTTATGCTCACACACTAGCACCTCCGAGAAACAGAGGATTTGGGGCAGGATCCTCTCCTGCATCAATGACCTGGGAAATACAGTTCACACAGTGGACAGGCTGTAAAAGTGCTGGGTTGAGAGCAAGCGCAAGGTTCCTGACCATGTGGCCCATGCAAGGAAGACAGCTCTGGAACAGAACCTGAGCAAGGTTATTGCCACCGCCCAGGTAGTGGGACTTCCTGGACTGGTGGACACAGATAATCCGGAGAGTGAAAATACAGTACATCTATTATATACACTATATATTAATCTGATGTATACATTCCACCCAGCACTTATCTCCTAAGATTTGTTTTCGTGGGACTGTGATGACACAATAAACATATGTTATGGGAAATTATACTGCTCACCTAAGAAGTCACAATAGCAAATACAAGTAGATGAAAAAACGAATGGCGCACAGCCAGGGAGCCAGGTGTGGAGTAAAACTGCTGTTATTTATTCGTGCATGCAGAAAGACAAGTATACCCCCTTGGGGGACAAAGACAGGAACCTCCTACGCGTTTCGGACCTGGGGGTCCCTTATCAAGGAGTATGGGATGTGCTAGGATAAGGCACCTTATATACCTAGATAATGATAGGTAAATTGGGAAAATCTGCGCGAAATTACACCGTCCGCTCAGTGAGCATGCGCGTGACGTCACTCGTGGCGCCGCACCAACGACCTAGAGGATTGTGGGTATGGACCGCCCCCAGTCACTGTCCGCGCATGCTCAGACTGGAGCGTGAGGCTAACAGGGCTCATCTAGTCTGCGTCTCTACTCCTGCCCATAGTGACGTCACCGCGGGTCTCCAATAGGCCGGTACATGTCGCTGCATCACCAATGAGAGTGCTGAACAACCGACATTGCACCAATCATACCGGGTCCCCCGCGCTCACACTAAAGGCCATCGCAGTACACAGAGACTAGCACTAACAGGACAAAAAACTTACTAACAGCACACAACAAGAACAAATCAATATGGAATCAAATTATTAGATAAACTTGTTGTGAGTGGTGAAACTTATCCATGCCAATCCCACATATAAAAAGACATACAGTGTAACACATATAAAACCCTAATAAAAAACAATATCCCCATTATGCAATGTGCATTGTGAAACATTGTTCATAACATATACATACAAAGAAATTAAATTAAAAACAAAATATACAATTAACAAGACTTTTTTTGATATGTCTTCTCTTCAATGTCCCCAAGGTTGAGGAAGAACACATGTATGGTACTCTTATGCAAACAGTTTTTCATTTTGAACCTCTAATTTACCAGTCAACAATCCAAATGATTGATATAATGTAAAAGAGTTGTATTTCTGACTGATGTTAAAATTATAAAATTAAGTACCTTGAGTTGCCATCAGTCAGAAATACAACTCTTTTACATTATATCAATCATTTGGATTGTTGACTGGTAAATTAGAGGTTCAAAATGAAAAACTGTTTGCATAAGAGTACCATACATCTGTTCTTCCTCAACCTTGGGGACATTGAAGAGAAGACATATCAAAAAAAGTCTTGTTAATTGTATATTTTGTTTTTAATTTAATTTCTTTGTATGTATATGTTATGAACAATGTTTCACAATGCACATTGCATAATGGGGATATTGTTTTTTATTAGGGTGTTATATGTGTTACACTGTATGTCTTTTTATATGTGGGATTGGCATGGATAAGTTTCACCACTCACAACAAGTTTATCTAATAATTTGATTCCATATTGATTTGTTCTTGTTGTGTGCTGTTAGTAAGTTTTTTGTCCTGTTAGTGCTAGTCTCTGTGTACTGCGATGGCCTTTAGTGTGAGCGCAGGGGACCCGGTATGATTGGTGCAATGTCGGCTGTTCAGCACTCTCATTGGTGATGCAGCGACATGTACCGGCCTATTGGAGACCCGCGGTGACGTCACTATGGGCAGGAGTAGAGACGCAGACTAGATGAGCCCTGTTAGCCTCACGCTCCAGTCTGAGCATGCGCGGACAGTGACTGGGGGCGGTCCATACCCACAATCCTCTGGGTCGTTGGTGCGGCGCCACGAGTGACGTCACGCGCATGCGCACTGAACGGACGGTGTAATTTCGCGCAGATTTTCCCAATTTACCTATCATTATCTAGGTATATAAGGTGCCTTATCCTAGCACATCCCATACTCCTTGATAAAGGACCCTCAGGTCCGAAACGCGTAGGAGGTTCCTGTCTTTGTCCCCCAAGGGGGTATACTTGTCTTTCTGCATGCACGAATAAATAACAGCAGTTTTACTCCACACCTAGCTCCCTGGCTGTGCGCTATTCGTTTTTTCATCTACTTGTACCTGGATTCTGGATCCCTCGTGGCTGGCACGCCTGTATATCACCCCTGGAGATGACGTGAGTGGTTTTTTCTCATGGGTATTAGACTCTTATGGTTAAGTCTGACGACTGTCATCTATTACTTACAAGTCTATATTTCACCTACCCACTCCCACTGGTATCTCCAGGGTTAATGTTTATTATCCACTGAACTGGATGGAGTCACCCTGGGTTTGAGCACCCTATTTTTCTTACAATAGCAAATACAAACTGTTTTTCAAATCTAAATGTGTTATTTGCTCTGCATATGTTCTATGTAAAACATAGCTTTGTAACTGAATGAACTCACGACCTTTCAATTTGCCATACATATTGTAATAACCCAGTCACCTTATTCGATACTTATGAATTCATATAGTTTATCAGTCCCTTAGCTGTGTGAGGACACTGCAATAGTACCTGGGAGCATTTGAAACGGGGTTATATTAAGACAGTTCAACAGTGCACACTGTTTTCGAGCATTCGCATTTTGATGTAATCATTTGTACAGCACTTTCAACATGAAACGTGGAAGGTTCCCAGGTTGTCATACAGTACATTATTTGGCTATATCATGTATATTAGGATATCTGGGTACATTATTAGGCTATATCATGTATATTAGGATATCTGGGTACATTATTAGGCTATATCAGCTATATTAGGATATCTGGGTACATTATTAGGCTATATCATGTATATTAGGATATCTTGATGAAAGTTGCAAAGATAATGCAATGTCTGGAAATCCGTATAATACAATAGAATAATATACCTGAATGTACACTGAGAGGATAACTAATGATACTTCAGTGAATAGATACCAAAAGTCTCACCCGAAAAAGAAACAAAGAGTAATTTGTAAACCTTTATTAATATAATCATACTTATAATACAATAGGTCAACAGTTGTCCCAACTGCAACATGAATTGCTTTGCACTGGTCCTGTAGTAGCTTTATCAATATATAGCAAATTACAGAGCAGAGAGTCTAGCAATAGTGTATCAGAAGAAAAACTAGTCAATATGAGTAACAAGGATAAATGTCCTGACCCAAGCAATGATTTACTATGTTGGAATGAAATAACAATGTATGCCAGTGGGTGTTAACACCGGCGCGGGGATTGCTATAAAAATCATCCTCACGGAGAGGACAATCACTCTTTGACAAAGCGCAATAGCGTGAAACGCTTTAGAGTGGTCTCTCCTGTTCTTTGAGGATGATTCTTAATTGTACTGCTACAATGGACCAATACATTTTTGATACGTGATCCAGCCTCCATCCGTTCTTTTTGCAGTGCACCGCTACTTTCTTCCTCCATGGGAGATCTTCCGGTTATAATCGATAGCAGGCAGCGTATAACTGTATTGTCAAATTAAATGTATACAATGACAATACATATAACTGTGTATTCAATCGGGCACTAAGGTGATACAGAGAAACTCATGTGTAGCCACAATACTACAGTATATTAAATGTATCAAAATTGGAACAAACTGCTTATTATATATACAATCTATGTGGAATGATGAGATTTACAATATTGCTTACTTCTATACAAGTGAACCAAACACTAGGGAGGAGGGGGGAAATGAGGAAGGGAAGGAGAACGCTCGCTACAGCCTGACTGTAGGTGCTACGATCAGGGGCAAATATGAATCGACAACAATAGAAAAAGAATCCGCTATGTTGAGAGCACTCTGAAAAGGCTATTCCACTGATAACACCGGATGAGAAACCTATTACTGATACTGTATTGTAATGATGAATGATTTAAAATAATCTTTATTCGGAGATATCCTCAAAATTAAAATAGTGAAAGTTAATAAACCTAAGCCAAAACTGAGGCTTGCCTATGATCTAAAGGAGCAAATTAAAATTGAGGTTGGTTTGTGCTGGGGTATGTAGCCCCACTATGATAGAGAAAAGTGGGACTAAAGTAACATCATAGTCGATGTGAGAATACGTATACAATTCCTCACAAACGACTGAATGGTTGCTGAACAACCAATTAATGAGGGTGTGGTTGAGGTGAAAGTTGTTTAAACCATCACGTAGGGACTAAATCGAACCGATAGGTCCCGTACTGTGGAGGTACGGCACCTAAGGCCAGATGTATTAAATAGTGTTAGTCTGTTATACTCATAAGATCTCGGGCCCCCCTCAGGACAAACAGTGTATCGCCGTGTAGACACTTCAGTCCCTTATAAACACTAAGGTTAGAAACACAGAGCTCCTAATAAGGTAAGTATCTTCTATTGGAGTGTAAATGTCTCTCGTAGTGTATGTATACATATACACCATCCACGTGTTTGGACAAACTGACAGGTATGCGTTATAGCTCGCGTTCAACTCAGTGTCCGGTGAACGCATCTCACGCCCACAACTGTCTGCCTATGTAATGTTCCACATATATTGGGCCATGCTGTGATGATAGACAAAAAACTCCAAAGTGGGTAAGTAAATATACTGAGGCTGCGAGTCTGGACAGCTTATCAGACCAGTGTTGTCTGACAGAGTGTTGAAAAATGACAACGTCTTAAGCCGGATGGAGCTACAGTAAAAGATCACACTTGGTAAATCTCACAGTTGTATTAAAGCACCATATATGCCCAAATAGAATTTATCAAAAGTATAGATAGGTCACTGGACAGGGTGACAGACTCAGTACGTCTGACAGAGTGTCTCCTTGTTAACCCATTTCGTTGCCGTAGCTGAGAACAAGTTCTATGTAGCTGAGCGTTCGAAAGTTTGCAGAGTAGTGCGTGACTGTACAGAGTGACAGACTAGTAATGACTGATACGGTGTCTCCCTGTCACGGCTTAAGCTATACTATAACAACGGTCCAGCCTTGACAAAGCCACTGCGAAACGTACGTCGGCATTTGGACGTATTGACGTCAGTGGTAGTAGTTACAGAGACTCCCTGTCCACTAGTCACATCAGCACTGTTTCAACTATATATATGTTTTTATCTCCATGCTTGGAGTATAGACATTTATAAGACTAAATACGTATTTTTTAGTTACTAAGGAGGGGGTTTATGTGTGACGCATGACGCATCTGGGGTAATCAATTTCATATTGAACCATTGGTCTTTTAGTTTAACATTTTTGGCCAAAATTGTTGTAAGCCCCTGAGCCACTGCACGGCAGACCACATTTCCAGGGGTCCCTAACACTAATATAAATGCTTAATAACCTGTGCAATACCAGGAAGATTGATTTATAATAAATCTGTCAATATTAGTTGCAAAGTTCTAAGTCTGATTGAAGCTTTTAATAACCCGTACATTACCAGGAAATATATATAGGCACTGTACCGTGTATCTGTGTTAATGGATGTAGCACTGAGCTCTGTCTCTGTTTCATGTTCTGTCTCTGGTTTTAAATATATATTGCCATGCTCAGTAGCACTCCTCTTTTACACCTATATGCATATATATATTGTGGTTATTTTGGGGGTTCAATAGGAGCTAATTGGGGTTCTGTATGTTTTATAATATATCGACGCCAAAGGTCGATATATTGTGTATACCCGTCCATATGATCCATGAAAACCACTCTCTTTTCCCACCAGCCAAGGTACAGGTTAGCATAGGTGAGCGCGCAGGTGGTGCCCAAAGCTGTTCTTTGGATCTGGTGGAAAATGTTGTTGTTAAATAAAAAGTAAATGTTTGTAAGAACAAAGTCAAGCAACGCCGGTACAAATCGATTATATTTGTGAAGATTAGTGCCTCTAGTCTGCAGATAATATGATACAGCTTTCATACCTGCATGATGTGGGATGCTTGTATAGAGTGCTTCTACATCGAGCCCAATGAGTAGAGTCTGATCATCCACTGTAATGCCCTCCAATCGCCGCAGGACATCTTTAGTATCCTGTAGATGTGATGGTAGAAACGTGACAAAGGGTCGCAGAATATTGTCTATATACTTACTCCATTGGCAGTAAGATTCCCAATCCCGGAGACGATAGGTCATCCCGGGAGTGGCAACTTACCTTTTGTGCACCTTTGGTAGACTATAAAAGGTGGAAATGCGAGCAGTTTTACCCAAAATGTATGTGTGTTTTTGTTTAGTAAACACTTCTTCATCCATCCCATCTTTCAGAATGGTCACTAGAGACAAGAATCAAGAAACAGAATCCCTCTGGATGCACTCTGTACTTCTAGTGATGTACAGTAATGTGGATAATTGTTCAAATACTTTAATAGAATTTTTTTAAAGAAAGTATATAGATTGGTAAGTAAATCTATGGCTAATCAATAAGCAACATGGACTTATATAAATTGCACACTAGTATAAAAGTGTAGCAGATAAGTGACCACACTCTAGTTGAGTTACGAGAGGGCATAAATTGTCCTGGAACACCCAGGCATTTCAGCCTATCAGCAAAATGTGTTATACAGTAGC
This sequence comes from Ascaphus truei, assembly GCF_040206685.1. NCBI lineage: Eukaryota > Metazoa > Chordata > Amphibia > Anura > Ascaphidae > Ascaphus > Ascaphus truei. Next base: position 317,448,935 of record NC_134485.1, read on the forward strand.
ACCAGATTGATGTATATACATGGCAGATGACGCTTGTGCTATAGTCCCATATGTCTCTTGTCACAATGGATATAGTGATTAATATCAGTAGCAATTCTGGTGTAGTAGTAGAAAAAAATCTTTAACATGCTGAAGGTTGAATTAGATAGATCATTGTTGTTACATATCTAAACCATAACTCTGATACAATGGAGTCTTGAGTTGTTCTGATGTTTAGGGCATATAGTTAACAGTGTAACAAGTTCACTGTAATGTATCAAAGTGAAATGTATCAACTGTAGGTGTGGTAAACGTAGTACTGTATTCTGCAATAAAAAAACACACACACAGCTGCTGTATTAACGTAGTCCCCCTCGTGCCTGCTGCATAAAGATAATCATATAAGGCAGAGCTGCCTGTTTGTTCTGTTATATGACGTAATAAATACAGCAGAAAGTGATAACCCAGGGCAATCTATATTGGATCAGTAATGTAGGTTGACTCTTAGATAGATAGTTAAGTGTCTCTGATAGAATATACTGATATAATGCAAGCCATGTATCAACAATAAAAAGGTCATCGGGTTGGATCAGCTCTGCCTTATATAATTATCTTTACGCAGCAGACACGAGGGGGACTACGTTAATACAGCAGCCGTGTGTGTTTTATTGCACAATACTAATGTTACCACACCTATAGTTGATACATTTCACTTTGATACATAACCGGTAACTTGTTACACTGTTCACTATGGCAAGAGACATATGGGACTATAGCGCCAGCGTCATCTGCCCTATATATACACATCAAACTGGGGCTATAACACGTTTTGCTGATAGGCTGAAATGCCTGGGTGTTCCAGAACCATTTAAACTCACTCGCAACTCAACTAGAGTGTGGTCACTTATCTGCTACACTTTGACACTAGTGTGCAATTTATATACGTCCATGTTGCTTATTGATTGGCCATAGATTTACTTACCAATCTATATACTTTCTTTTATTTTTTTATAATTAAAGTTTTTTAACAACTATCCATATTATATCACTAGAAGTACAGAGTGCATTCAGAGGGAGTCAGTTTCTTGATTCTTGTCTCCAGTTACCCATCCCCATTGCACCAGACTTCAGCTTGTAGTACAAGGCTGATGCAAGAGCTCTCATTCCCTATTCCCCTTACACTGGCGACACACTTTATTCGAGCTCGGCTAGTCCCACGAATTCGGGTATACCCGGGTGTATTGAGGTTTGTGACTGTTTTCTGCCCGAGTGCATTGAGGTATTTTCCAGGCAGGGATTGAAGCATTTTATTCCCGCTGGCTGCAATACTGCACAGTATATATATATATATACTGCATTACAATTCATGAATTTATGCCATCTGGTAGACACGCGAAGCATTGCAGCCTATTAAATCCTAATCATTATCATTTAACAGATCAGCCGCCCGTCAGCCAGGCATGAACCCAGGCTGGGAAGGCAAACGCAACGGGGCTTGTCAGAGGTGAGGAGCGGCGCATTCCAGGTATCTGCCAGGTACATACTGGGTATTTGCTCGAATAAAGTGTGTCGGTGCAGTACTTCCCCCAACTATATTAGAATGGTCACCAGATCAATTCTAAATTGTATCGTCGGAGCAGAGTCTAGAACTCGATAGCACTGTGTATCTGAGAGTAACCGTAAATTCTTTTTTACATAATCCTCACGTCTCAAAATAACAATATTTCCTTCTTTATCTATAAGTATTTGTATAGGACAGCAAAAAACATTAAAGCTCAAGCCTCTCCACAATCATATAAAAGAAAAGAAAAAAGATATTCATAGAGCAACTTTGCTAGTATAACAATTTTGGTGACCCCAAAATTCATGTGAATGCCATGATTTTATCCTACACCACGTGAGTAGGCATTCACATGAATTTTGGGATCACTAAAATTGTTATACTTGGAGAGTGTCAGTAGGCGGTTAGTGGGGGAGTTACATGGTGCACAGATTATAATGAGATATATGACATTCTGCGTTTCTCTGCGCTATTGTTTTTCTCTCCTCATCTGAAGTGGAGTAAGGCTAAAATTCTGCATCAGTTGTTACAAACTGTTCTTACTGTACATACGCCACAGTTTGGTCCCAAAAAACATAGCACTGCATATAAACATATCTTTCTCTATGTTAATAGACTCTATGAAGTGTACATACAGTATAAATCACAGGCACATATCAGAACTATACAAAGATGTGAAAATACCACATGGCTGTAAACCAAGTCCTGCTTATATAAACGCAGCTAGTCCTGGATTTGGCAAATCTCAATCCATCCAGAAATGAATACATGCACAGATACAATCAACTGGGTCTGGTGATGTAAAAACATTTCTGGCCTGACACATTTCCTGGTAATTAACTGAAAGGGATCACCCTGGAACGGATAGTTTGAAACAAGAGGCACCAGAAAATCACTCTCACCTGCCTGATGAATCTCGGCAGGGTTTAATTGTTCCTGGATTCCATACCCTCTGTCTTACATTGAGGCTCTTTGGTCTTGTCAACCTGGTGTGTTCTCATCCCCTTTCTTGTGTTGTGTGTTCTATTCCCATGGTAACACAATCACTCAGATTACATTGCTAGTCTCTTTCACTAGCAGAACAGCCTGCCTAGGAGAAGCACAGAAGAAATAATGGCAACCTTTTAATTCACACTATATATAAAACAGGAGAGATAAATAAAACACTTTTGCATTTGAAACCTGAGATGTTTACACTTATCACTGACGTCTGCAATGGTTTTTTTTGCCAGGGCTGCCAACAGATTTTTGGTCCAAGAACAAATATAAGGAAATCTCCTCTGCAGCTTGTTTGTAGCACAAATATAATAAAAAAAAAAGAACAGTCTTAGAATTTCAGTATATAAAGCATGTGTCATTTTTTTTGTTTCTTTGTACATTAACTGCATGTGCACGTTTGTACTGTATATAGAAGGATATACCAGTGTTTCTGAGCCCTATTCAATGTGTTAAAATGTGGTGTAATTCACAACTAGCAATTTATCAGCTTCAAATGAGTGGAACTGTGGGTACTGGGTATCAATGACTTTGTGTGACTTTTATGCATTTTTTAAAAAAACTTTACGATATCTTTTCTTCCCCTTTCCAACGCTGTTTTAATTGTCAAAATGTGATGCTCCGTTCAGAACATATAAACATTTTAAGTGGGCGGGAGCTTAAAATGGAGCTCTCACTGCCCAGTGCAGTCTAAAAGATCACCATGTAAACCTCAGAAACTAGAGATTAGGAGGCAAGATACTAACAGTATACAGTATGAGAAACTCATAGAGGCTTCTGAGGGGATTGCTGCTCTAATGTGTACTTTGTGTAGAAGTGTGTGAGAGTAATTTGTGCAGTGTGGTTAAATAGCACCAGGTGCAACAATTAGGAGGCAGCATGTAAAGACGACAGGGTCCAGTTAGCGGCTTTGCACTCCTGACTCACATTGCTCTGGGGTTCCAATCTGTACTTACAAAATATTTGCCCTGCCTGATACTCTGACCAGTGGTGGGGGTCGGACTTTGAGCCGGCAGTCACACTGGGAACTGTATATATCAGTGTGAATGATTTATTTTCCTCCCTGTAAAAAAAAAATGACAGCTTTTCAGGTGGAGTTAAGACCGCAGAAAACCTTCACTATTATAAATGCATTTATATACGACTGAATGGCTCAACGTAAACCTGAGACTTGCTTACACGGTTAAATGTTTAATTTGCCTAATTTTATTTGTCCCTTCAAAAAAAGTAAACTGCTGTATCCCGATGTGGCAGCGTTTATTGTTTTAGCTGCAAGTCTTTTGATGGCACACTAGAGGGGGTTCATTACACATTAAAAAGCCTGGCTGATCAAGACAAAAGTTTATGCAGTGGGAGAAATTCTGTTAATTGATTTTCTTACACAGACTCGTGACCTCCATAATGCTGAGATGAAATTAGCTCTAACGCATCGCTACCAAGCAGTACAGTAGCTTCAAATGTATGACATGGTATTCAGGCTCAGCACTGAAACAATGTTGGTTATGCTTTTTCCAATGCTTTCCCCTTGGCGTCTAGGTACAGCCATGTTTGTGAATATTAATGTCTGTCTGAGGACTGTAATATAGAATTTGTGCCATTTCAGGAAGCAAGCATGCAATATACAACAATGTCATTTCCGAACTAACATTCTGCATAATAGGAAACAGAGAAATAAAGACAAAAGGGAGACATACTATATTATACTTTGGCTTGTGTTTGTAAAGCACTCCATAAATAGTTGGTGTTATGCAATGCTAATCAGGGTTTTTTGTTGTTGTTGTGGAACTCAAATGAACTGAGTTCTGACATCTTTACTAGAAAGGAACAAGAAACTGCATGTAGTGATTGTAAACTTACAATGAAGGTTACCGGAATACTGACTGGAATAGGGCGCCTTCATTTTTCTAAAATATTTTTTTTTTTATTTCAAACTGGAATATTTATTCTGGTTTAGACATAAATGCATTTTTATTTGCAAAATTTTCTGGCACCTTAACCCCCCCCCCCAAATACCTTCAATGATTATATCAATAATGAAAATTAGTATGTTATACCTAAAGGAGATCTAATCTTCCCTGTCAGTGTACATGTGAAAATTTTATTATTTAGTTTAGTTTTGCAGACAGGTAACCAAATCTTTCTTTTCTTCGATGTCATCCTTTTCTCTTCAATACATTGTCAGGAACATGTGGATTTGTAAAAGCAATATAATCCTGGCAATCTAACATGGGTGGTTGAAAAAAAAAAAATCTCTAATTTTTTATTAGTTTAAGTGCACACAGCCTCCTGGTTGATGTTTCTAATTTCTTAAAAGCTTTTTGTCTTTATGTCTTTGAGGCATGTGCAGTCATCTTCTGTGCTAGTGAATCAATCTAACCCAATTATCTCTGAACTCTTGAGATATCAGTCCTCGCATAAATCGTGTAGGCGAGGCAGGAATCTTAATTTGATGGGAGTGGAGTTCAAGAGGGGTCCGCATATAAACCGGTTTGGCTGTAATTGAATAAAAAAAAAAAAAAAAAAATTAATTCCGAAGAGAAGTGTACACTGGCAGATAATACCGCTGGCAGATAATACCACTGAAAGAAAATGACCTTGAAACAAAGACCTCTTTTTTTTATTTATTTTATTTATTCATCTTCCACTTTGTGTTTATGGATAAACCCAGGAAATTATATTCCTGTACACACATTACTTTGTTTTCTTGAAATACTGTACAGCCATTAATGTCCAGAGGTGATAAAATGCACAAATTACAGCTGTTCTACTGCAGTTCTGAGATAATTTCTATGTTTGTAATAACCTGTGTATGTGGGTATGTACTGTACATCATGTACCAGGTTTTCATAATAAAACATGTTCCTGAATCATTCCTTTTAGCATATTTCCAGCAGCTCTATACTTCCAATGTGCTATATCATATCCCAACATAAATTAAAAGCATACTTTTTTAAATTCAAAGCTGCTATCTGGGATAATGTTGCTGTTACCTTTAAATAAACATGCCTAGGCTCTCTGCAATGATCCTTACATTTCTTTTTTTATAATGTAGCCAACCATGGGGCGGAAATACATGTTTATCTAGTGTCACTTCAGAATTTAGATGTACGTGATCCAAATGCTGCCCCATATGCATTAGTGTGTTATTTAAGAAGTGTGAAGAAGAGAAGGCACCTGGTGCACATACAGTATTGTAACGGAATATTGTATATCAAATTCTGTATCAACATGACACCATTGTTTTTCTTTTTATTGTGGCAGAAAATCTGGCAAGTCTGAGGCAGCATTAAACTCCATGGTTATTTTTATATATAAACGGGACAGTAACAAATCTCCCTAGTTATTTATATATGTAGCACCATTGTGGTATGCTAGAATTTTCTTAATGAGTCCTAGTTCCTGGAGGGAGCTAAGGAGTTAAATCCTCTTACAGGCCTTAGTTAAGTAACTTATTTCAAGTAACATATTTTAAGTAACCAATCACGTTGCAAGTCACCTAGGCTGGTGATTGGCCAGTTCCTGTTCTTCCAGAATATGCTGGAAAGGTCAACCCTTTAGGGGATGACTCGGTAGTTAAGTCCTTCTCTTTTCCTACCCAGCTACAGGGGTAGGAGAAAACGTATTTATATGAGGGACCTGGATTGTTTTCCTCAGATCTTAAGTGGACTCTTGTTGAGGGGATCTCTGGGGCTCTTAGTCGTGTAACTAAAGGTAAGCAACAGTTTTCTTGTTTTCCAGTTAGGGTAAGCCTCCCAGTGTAGGGGCCTTAGAGACACTTCAGCAACCAATAGCCTGCCACAGGGGCTCATTGAGGAGACCTGGAAGAGTTGGGGAATTGTTGGAGACTTTTCCAGTTCTCTTCCCAGCAACAGGGGACGGGCTTGAAAAAGAGCAACCCTGCCTTCAAGCCTCATGGTTGAGGAAACCTGGATGTACAGTATGTGTCTGTGCATTGTAGCTCACTTTCCCCCACTCCCTGGGAGATATGGCAGCTATGGTGTATGTGGTGGGTTACCTGCGACTCACAGGAGGTCTGAACCTCCGTTGATGGGAGCCTGGGGTGTACCTAATCTGGTTGAAGACAGCACCTCCACCAGCGCGGGACTCTAACAATGAGAGATAACCCAGTGCAGGACAATATAATACACGCACACCAGTATAATATAACAGGTTTTACTATACAGGATATACTACTAACGACACTACAGAACATACAAGCCTCATAGGGCCGTAACCCCGCACCGTGTCTTCCCAACACTGTGTCCACACCCCTGTAGGGTTTGCCCCCACTGTACTGGGGTGTCCCTGGGCACTCAACCACCCACCCAAGTGTGTGAGACAGCGCTGCCCACTAGAATAGGTGTATAGTTGGTGCACGTGATGCGGTGAGGTACCTGCCGGGTGCTCCAGCACCCAGACGCACCGACAGAAAGGAAGACAGGATCCGCTTATCTAGCGATGGCGTTGTCCACGATGAGTCCGCCTCCGCGTGGGGTGTTATCCGGTTGGAGTGTCCCACCATCAAGATAGTCTCTGTGCCTTTGATTGGTGGTCTGGTCCCAGACCACAGGCCGCAAATGCTGTGCTGCTTCTGCTGTGTCCCTGACACTAAGGATGCTAAGCGGGCAGTGTCCCTATCTAAGGGGCATGTCCCAATAGCAGCCAAAAACTGAGATGAGTCGGGGCCTAGCTGGGGCCTAATAGGGGGTATCTGGCCTAGTGCAGGTGCCACAGACACCTGCACACACAACCTACCCCTTCCTTGTCCCAGCTCCGACTGGCGTGGTGCAGACGCACCAAAAGTAACAATCTCAGGGAGCAGGGGATTGCTGCAGCCCTATTGGCTGGTTCCTAGCACCTGACCAACTGCTGTGCATTGTGGGGCTGTTGGGTGTAATGACCGCCGCTTGTGCTATACTGCGCATGCACACAAGTGAAGCAAGATGGCCGCTGCAACTCCACTTTCTTCTTGCGCATGTGCGACCACGCGCAAAATGGCGGTTCCCTGCTAAGAGAGCCGCCAGCTATCCGATTGCCACTCCAAAGGCCCGCAGACCTCCCCGCACTTTCCCCATCCTCAGCTGCCGGCCGCAGCGGAAGGTAAAGGGATGAAGGGGGACCGAGGGGGGACCGGGTCACAGCATGTAACAAGAAGTGATCATATTACCAAAAACCAGTCCTGTTACTACACAAAGTTACCTGTTCAATAAAGTTAAAAGAAAGTTCCTGGGACCCTTTCTCTTTTTCTTGCTCAACACCCCAACCTGCATGTAGTTCAACACCCTGAGAAATAAGATAACTGCTGAGTGCCACCTGCACACACTAGCAATCTCACTTTAGGAGATAGGGAAACAATTTGGTGTGGCCCCTCTTCTATTAGCCAGGGGTAGAGGTGTAACATATATATGTTGTAACATATATATATATATATATATATATATATATATATATATATATATATATATATATATATATACAAATAAGACTGCGCCTTGTGATGTGAACCAATCCCCAGCTGAAAGGTATATCAGCCAACACTATATGAACCAATTAATGTGGGGTGTGTTGGATATCAATCAGATGATGTAACAAAAAAGACCCCCCCCCCCAAAAAAATATATATAAATAAATAATATAAAGTTAAAAAAACTTAAGAAAAATATAATATAAATATATGTCTATATGTTGCTGTGATAAATAAAACTGAAAGGAGTAGCATATACCACCAGTGGATGGGTCAAGGGAAAAACAAAAAACAGAACAAAGTGGGACAATAAATAAATGATAAATACAAAAGCATAAACTGATGAACAAAGTGCAAAGTGATATGGATCAGTGGTAAGATCTTGCTGCAACCAGGAACATGCTGCTTTCCACGGGGAACCAACGAATTGCAAGCCAATCTGTACAAAAACACAAAAAAAGAAAGCGCCCGATCCTAGTGCAATATGTCCAAAAAAATACACATTTATTTCCCTAAAAATAATCCAGCAAAATGCTAACTCACAAACAACAGATTAAAACAAGCATTTTATGAGATATACTCATGCACCGGACGAGGATACAGCTACTCAGCTCACTCCGTGTCATAACCGCATGGATCTGCATGATCCCCTGATGAAATCACGTAATGTAAAGAAACGCATAGGGTGTATGTTGTGTTGCTGAAGTGGACACTTACCTTCTGCATCTTGGATTCAATACATGAAAGAGGCAACTATTTCCAGCTCAGATACAGTACACATTTGTACCCGGAACTTGTTTTACACCAGCCTTGTTTCCGGAGGACTATCTGAACAACAGTGTCGCTTCCTGAGTTCCTGCTGGATGGAGACCCAGTGGAGCCCTGCAGATCTATGCGGTGAAGAGACGGAGTGAGCTGAGTAGCTGTATCCTCGTCCGGAGCATGAGTATATCTCATAAAACGCTTGTTTTAATCTGTTGTTTGTGAGTTAGCATTTTGTTGGATTATTTTTAGGGAAATAAATGTGTATTTTTTTGGACATATTGCACTAGGATCGGGCGCTTTCTTTTTTTGTGTTTATATATATATATATATATATATATATATATATATAGTGCAGAATAAATGAGTTCTTCAGTATTAGGTGATACCTTTTTTATTGGATTAACAATTTATGTCATAGGACAAGTTTCGAGAGTTCTCCTCTCTTCTTCAGGTCAGCAATACTGATATACACAGGAATCTATGGCTAAAACAGTGTAGAGAGAAAAATAAACAAAAACAAAACCAGATATGTACTGTAGATAAGGTAGGGTGTTAAAAGTGTTTGAAGCCAAGGGAGGGTGACAAGGAAAGGTGTGGAGGGGGAGGGATGTTGTGGGGGGGGGGGGGGAGAGAAAGTGTGGATAAGGATCGAGGCAAGCATGATAATTACAAACAATTTTGATAGTGTGTGAGAAAACCCATGTCCGCATTAAGTCCTTTGGTTTTGGTGTCAAAGAGTCTTATCATTCTGAGTTCAAATGTTTTCCATTCCTGGGTGCGTTTAAACATTCCATTGATAATTTAGATTTTTAAATAATTTATGGAATGATCTGGCTGTGAGAAATGATGTCCCACAGGTGAGCAGTATCTTCCTTCTTCGTGATGGTCCATCACGAAGAAGGAAGATACTGCGAAAAAGCGAGGAGGATGACAAGGTAGGGAATCAAGACAATTAAGGGACCGAGACACCTTCGGTTACAAACCTCAGAAGAAACCCCATTCACGGTGATAAATGAAGATCTGACAATAATCAATCTTTCAGACGTTAGTGTCACGCTGCGCTCACCACAAACAGGACGGAAGACCGCGGGGCTGAGGTGGGGATAGAAAGACACCGACCCACAACCACGCAGTCCTGTCCGGAATGCGTAGTCCAAGTCGTACTGCGTCGTAGGGTTGGAGAGGTCAGGGTAGTCAGGGTACTTGCCGTGTTCCAGGGTTGGAGAGTCCGGGTAGGTAGAGTTTCGTAGCCAAGGTCCTGGGTAATAGAAGGTAGAGTAGTCGAGTAACGAAGCCGGGGTCAAAGTGCTGGAGAGTGTAGAAATCCAAGTAACAGGCAGGGTCAAACAGGACAGACAAAGTTCAAGACAAAACTAGACAGCAGCGGTGAGCACAATGCATAAACAGGAGTTTATGCTCAGCAAGGAATGCCAGACAGGAGCAGGTATATATGCAGGGAGGATCCAATTACCTTGCAAGGGTGTGGTCCGGTCCTCCAATGGTGTCCGAGCAGCAGCAATTAGAAACAGCCTGCAGGTCATGCTTTCCTGGTGATTGCCTTGGTTGCCGAGCAACCCGCGCGCGTGCGCGATGCGCGTAGCCGAGCGCTGACGTCACGCGGGTGTACGGCCGAGTTCCCTCCCAGTGGGAGGTGTTGGCAGCTTCTCACTGAGCGTGCGTGTACTGCCCTAGCCGTGCGTGTGCGCATAGGAACGCCGTGTGACGTGTCAGCAAGGCGGTCCGTGACTGGAGTAGCTGCGGATGTGACAGTATCCCCCCCTTGAGGGGAGACCTCCGGGCGACCCAGAGATGGTTTTTCCGGGTACCTACGGTGGAAGGCATAAATGAGACGGTTGGCATGTACCTGACGATGAGGAATCCACTCTCTCTCCTCCGGGCCATAGCCTCTCCAGTGTACGAGATATTGCAATCCTCCTCTGGACATCCTAGAGTCGAGGATAGTCTGTACCTCGTATTCTATTTGACCCTCTACCAGTCTAGTTTGAGGCGGTTTAGGTTGCCCCTTGGAGGAAGAGTCTTGAAGGTATGGTTTTAGAAGGGAGGAGTGAAAAACAGAGGGAATTCTCATAGATTTAGGCAGTTCTAGCCGATGGGTTGATCCTTTTAGTGATGCGGAAGGGACCAATGAAGCGTGGTGCCAGTTTGGGTGAAGTTACCTTTAAACGAATGTTTTTGGTGGATAACCAGACCCTTTGTCCTACCGAGTACCCTGGGACCTCTCTTCGGTGACGATCCGCTTGTCTCTTCTGTAGTCTTCCAGCGTGCTGTAGGTTTAGATGGATCTTCTGCCATAAGTCTTGTAAGTGAAGGATCTTGTCCTCTGCGGCCGGGACTCCAGACTTCGAGATAAGAGAAGGGAGCGCAGAAGGATGGAACCCGTAGTTGATCATGAATGGTGATTGTTGAGATGATTCATTCCGAAGATTGTTATGGGAGAATTCTGCCCATGGAAGAAGTTCTGCCCAGTCGTCTTGAGTATCAGCAACAAAACACCTTAAAAATTGTTCCAGAGACTGATTGGTGCGTTCAGTTTGCCCATTGGTCTGGGGGTGATATCCTGACGAGAAATGTAGTGTGACGTCCAGACTCTTACAGAACGCTCTCCAGAATCGTGAAATGAATTGGGATCCTCTGTCAGATACTATGTTCCGGGGAGTACCATGTAACCTGAAGATCTCCCTGATGAAAACGTCGGACAACATTGATGCGGTGGGTAGACCTTTCATGGGAATGAAGTGTGCCTGTTTTGAAAACCTGTCCACCACTACGAGTATGGTGTCCATGCCTCTAGATTTAGGCAACTCAACAATAAAGTCCATTGATATGTGTGTCCATGGACGTTCCGGGATCGGTAATGGATGAAGAAGACCCGCAGGTCTGTTGTGTGGCGTCTTGTTCCGTGCACAAATAGCGCATGAAGATACAAAAGCTCGTATGTCCCTCCGCATATTGGGCCACCAGAACGTGCGTTCGATGAGCTCAGTAGTTCTTTTGGTGCCAGGATGACCAGCTGTCTTGGATGAATGTCCCCACTCCATGACTCTCCTCTGGTAAAGAAGTGGAGTGAACAAACGATCCTCTGGAACCTTGAGTCCTGCTGGGATGTTGTTTTGAGCCTTGGTAATATCAGGCAAGGCGTTGAAAGTACTGGCTGCCACAATGCAAGTGGATGGAAGAATGGTCTCCTGCTGTTCCACCCTGCTATCCTCTACCAGGAACTGTCGAGACAACGCGTCGGCTTTAATGTTCTTAGAGCCTGGGATATATGAAATGAGGAAGTTGAAGCGTGTAAAGAATAAGGACCATCTTGCCTGGCGAGACCCGAGTCGCCGTGCTCCCTCAATGTACAGTAGGTTCTTATGGTCTGTTAATATTGTGACAGGTGTCTCCGTACCCTCCAGTAGATGTCTCCACTCCTCCAAGGCCAGTTTGATCGCGAGGAGCTCCCGGTTACCCACGTCATAATTCCTTTGAGCGGAGGAATTTTTTTTAGAAAAATACGCACAGGGGTGAAGTGGAGCTTGAGGATTCTTTCTCTGGGAGAGTATAGCACCTGCTCCTATATCGGAGGCGTCTACCTCTAAGGAAAATGGTAATGAAGGATCTGGGTGTACCAAGATGGGTGCTGAGGCGAATGCCGTCTTTATCCTCTCGAAGGCCTGGAGAGCTTCGTTAGACCAATTAGTAGGGTCAGCTCCTTTCTGAGTGAGCGCCGTGATGGGTGCTACTACCGATGAGAATCCTTGAATGAACCTCCGGTAATAGTTGGCGAAGCCGAGGAACCTTTGGATAGCCTTGAGGGAGAGAGGACAGGGCCATTCGAGTACAGCTTTGACCTTGCTGGGGTCCATAGCGAGTCCAGTGTCCGATATAATATAGCCGAGAAATGAGGTAGATCTTTGGTGGAAATGGCATTTCTCAAGCTTAGCAAATAAGTGGTTCTCTCTTAAGCGCTGCAAGACTTGTTTGACGTGAGTAGTATGTTCCGGCATGGATCTGGAAAAAATTAATATATCATCCAGGTATACAATCACATGACGGTCCAGAAGGTCTCTAAAGATGTCATTAACAAAGTCTTGGAAGACCGCAGGGGCATTGCACAACCCAAACGGCATAACTCGGTACTCGTAATGCCCGTCGCGAGTATTGAATGCTGTCTTCCATTCGTCTCCCTGTCTGATTCTGACCAGATTATAGGCGCCTCTGAGATCCAGCTTGGTGAAGATCTTAGCTCCTTGGAGTTTGTCAAACAATTCTGTTATTAACGGAAGGGGGTAGCGTTTTTTTATGGTAAGTTTGTTGAGACTGCGATAGTCTATGCAGGGTCTGAGGGTTCCGTCCTTTTTCTTGACGAAGAAAAAACCTGCCCCCGCAGGTGATGAGGATTTACGAATGAACCCCCTCTGAAGATTCTCCTGGATATATAGTCTCATAGCCTGAGTCTCCGGTATGGACAATGGGTATGATCCTCCTCTCGGGGGCATGGTACCGGGTAGAAGATCGATTGGGCAATCGTACGCACGATGTGGCGGAAGTTCTTCTGCTTGACGTTTGTCAAAGACATCGCGGAAATCTTCGTATATCCCCGGCAGCTGTACCCTGTCAGGATCCGTGACCTCCATTCCTGCCACTGCCTTTGGAGCAGACATGCAATGTTCCAAGCAAAAAGAACTCCAACGAAGTGGCGTGGCCTCTGTCCAGTCAATGACAGGATTGTGGATCCGGAGCCACGGAAGTCCCAGAATGATGTTCGAGGAGGGGGTGTGAATGACATCAAAGGTTATAGTCTCGGAGTGAAAGTCGCTAGTCATGATGTTAAGGGGTATGGTTTGTAAGGAAATGATCGCGGGCTGCAATGGTCGTCCGTCAATGGCTTCAAGACCTACCGGTCGATCTTTGGGTACCAACGGTATTTTATTCTTGAAGGCGAACTTTTGGTCCACGAAGTTTCCTCCTGACCCCGAATCCAGAAAGGCCCGTGTCTGTACTGTGAAGGTCTCACCGGATATGGAGATCGGTAGGTAAAACCTCGTAGAGGGTTGAGGAGGGGGAAAAGTTGCAGTGCCCAGCGTGATCCTCCTTATACTCTCTGGGCTTTGGCGTTTCCTGGCTTCAGCGGACAGTTGAATACCAGGTGGCCGTTATTGCCACAGTAGAGGCATAGTCCCGCTCGTCTTCTTCGTTGCCTCTCGATAGGCGAAAGGCTAGTCCCTCCCAGCTGCATGGGTTCATCTAGGACGGGAGTTGTGGAGAGTAGAGGGCCTATGGTGGAAAAGGAAGATGATTGTATACCTCGGGGGTGTTTGTTTCTTTCCCTCCTTCTCTCTTGGAGGCGCTGATCCATCCGGATGCACAGGTCTATCAGGTCCTCCAGTCCAGCGGGACGATCCAGAGCTGCTAATTCATCCTTCAACCGTTCGGACAGGCCCTGCCAGAAGACTGCAGATAGAGCCACATCGTTCCAGGCGGTCTCGGCCGCCACCGTCCGGAAGTCCAGAGCATAACGAGCCACAGTACGGTCTCCCTGAGAAATATTAAGCAGAGTGGATGCAGCCGTAACCCTACGCCCTGGGGTGTCAAACACCCTTCTGAATTCGGTGATAAAGAGAGTGAGGTCAGAGATCAAATCTGGGCGTTGCTCCCAAATAGGAGAAGCCCATGCCAGGGCGGCGTCAGTCAGAAGGGAGATTATGTATGCGACCTTTATTCGTGAAGAAGGAAAGTGAGAGGGCATTAGCTCAAACTGTATGAAGCACTGGTTCAGAAACCCCCGACAACCGCTGGGATCCCCTGCATATCGGTTGGGCGCAGGTAGTCGTGGTTCGGAGGTAGGTGTGATAAGTGCAGGAGTGGCTGCGAGTGGAATGGGGTTGGTGGTAGATACAGTTAAACGTCTAACTTGTTCAGTCAGGGTATCCACGTCTTGTTTAAGTTGGGACACTAGTTGTTCCTTGTGTGTAAATGAACCGGTAAGTTGCCGGAAGCATTCATCATGGGTGTCTAAGCGTCGGGCCACCTCAGCGGCGTCCATGTTTGTTGGGCTGAGCATATTGTCACGCTGCGCTCACCACAAACAGGACGGAAGACCGCGGGGCTGAGGTGGGGATAGAAAGACACCGACCCACAACCACGCAGTCCTGTCCGGAATGCGTAGTCCAAGTCGTACTGCGTCGTAGGGTTGGAGAGGTCAGGGTAGTCAGGGTACTTGCCGTGTTCCAGGGTTGGAGAGTCCGGGTAGGTAGAGTTTCGTAGCCAAGGTCCTGGGTAATAGAAGGTAGAGTAGTCGAGTAACGAAGCCGGGGTCAAAGTGCTGGAGAGTGTAGAAATCCAAGTAACAGGCAGGGTCAAACAGGACAGACAAAGTTCAAGACAAAACTAGACAGCAGCGGTGAGCACAATGCATAAACAGGAGTTTATGCTCAGCAAGGAATGCCAGACAGGAGCAGGTATATATGCAGGGAGGATCCAATTACCTTGCAAGGGTGTGGTCCGGTCCTCCAATGGTGTCCGAGCAGCAGCAATTAGAAACAGCCTGCAGGTCATGCTTTCCTGGTGATTGCCTTGGTTGCCGAGCAACCCGCGCGCGTGCGCGATGCGCGTAGCGGAGCGCTGACGTCACGCGGGTGTACGGCCGAGTTCCCTCCCAGTGGGAGGTGTTGGCAGCTTCTCACTGAGCGTGCGTGTACTGCCCTAGCCGTGCGTGTGCGCATAGGAACGCCGTGTGACGCGTCAGCGAGGCGGTCTGTGACTGGAGTAGCTGCGGATGTGACAGTTAGATTAACAGCCGATCAAACTAAAATCTTACAAAGAGGTTTGTCTTTTTCTCCAACATATCAAATGGATAGATTTGAAGTTATTAAAGGTCTCCATCTATTCTGTCGTAAGCTTCTACTATTAAAACACTTTGTTAAGCCCCAAGATCCAGGAGCAGACTTGCCACTATCCGCTCAATGGGACCTCGGGGACCAACAAAACTTAGATGATCTAGTCACCCTTTTGGAAGAACAACGGCTTATCAGCACTACAAATATCGACATTATGTCAAGAGCAAAACCTAAATCCACTTTTTGTCCGCCTCTCCAAAGTTGCTCTGAAGTGGAGATTTTTGCAAACCTTGTGACAGACGATATTCAAAAATTACCATTAATTCACGGCACAAGAAATCTCAATAAGTCAGAATGGTTAGCCATTAATGAACTATGTGACCTTACCAATGTGGAAATTAAACCTTCTGATAAGGGAGGTAATGTTGTTGTCAGGGTCGCCTAGACCTCCTGCCTAGCCATGTCTTCCTTGTCCACTGGGTGTGCTGCTGCCTTCTGTTGGCTCTGGGTTCCTCTGTCTGTCTGTCTTCTTGTTGCTCCTGTCTCTGTCCTTTATAGCTTGCTTCCTGTCTGTTGTTTTTGCCTTTGCTTGAAGTCAGACTCCTTATGCACATGCTTCTGATTCCTGATCTGTTTCTGTACCTGTACCTGTATTATAGTCTGTTCACAGTAAAAGCCCTTGCTGGTAATCTGGCTTGTCCCTGTTTGTTCCTGTTCTCAGTCCCTGCCCCCAGACCTGTCCTTGCTCCCCTGTCCTGTTCCAGTCTCCTCGTTGCCGACCTCTGCTTGTTACCTGACTTCGCTGCCTGCCGCCTGCCTCGGATCTCTGCTTGTTTCCTGACTTCGCTACCTGCCGCCTGCCTCGGACGTCTGCTTGTACCTGACTTCGCTACCTGCCGCCTGCCTTGGAACCCTGCTTGTGACCCCTACTGCGCTCGTGTTGTTCCGGCCACCGAGATCCTACCCGCCACAGGAGTCTCCCGTGACAGTTGTATTGTGGCCCAAAGATATGTACGAGAGGGAGGCGTATAAACAGCTTCGAGACCCCCTCTGTTATGCTGCACTATTTTGCGATCCAACAGTTACATTTAAAACAGACTTGAATCGCATCTTACGATTAGCATTATGCGATGTCGTTATTTTGCACTGGAATTATGAGGGCCTTTTACCCAAATGCCTGGTTGTACTTACATTTTATTTACTACCAAAAATACATAAAAACCCCTTCCACCCACCAGGGAGACCAATTGTGTCTGGCATGGGAGGGTTCTGTGAGCCTGCATGCAAACTTATTGACTCATTCCTGTGCCTCTCTGTTAATACCTTACCATCATTCCTGAGAGACACAATGGATGTGCTGTCCAGATTGTACTGCATCACGATCGATGAGATTACCATCCTCGCGACCTGTGATGTGGAATCCCTGTACACCAGCATTCCCCATTGTGATGGTCTCAAGGCTTCAAAATACTTTTTTATCAATGCCAAATATTTCAGTTGATTTGGTTAATTTTATTATGGATTTGTTGAGATTGATCAAAACGCATTGGAGTAGGAGCCTGACTGGGGGACCCCTTTCTTCTCCTCTTCTATACTGAGTGTACCACACTCACCACCTATCTGAAATGATGATGTACTGTATTACGGACTTTGTTTTATATATGGACTCTAACATGGATTGACATCACATTCTTTTGAGCTATCATTTGCAATAGGATCATTGATTACTTGGACATTGACCATTTAACAATATTTTTCTACTATTATGATCTGCTCTTCAATCATCAGTATATTAATACTTTTTCCTCTGTGTGCCTGAAATATATTATACCTGACTATATACAGTATGCTTTGTATCTTTGGCCAATGTACATGCATGCTCCAGTTACTTATTACCAGCATGCTATTTCACGTGTAGTTTGTCAACTATCAACAGGATAAGCCTTTTTGAACGACAGACTTTCACTTTCTGGTCTGTGTTCATTTAATAGAGCATTATACAGTACATATCTCATGGCATAATTTCAAGCCCATCACTTGGTTCTTTTTTGTCCCTCGAGGAGTCAGTTTGGATTTCCCCTCCATTTTTATTCTTTCTCCCCTATTTTTATGTAATCAATAAATTTGTTATTTCTTTGGTATACCCATGTGCTCCCTTAGGGATTCTTTCTTGTTCTTATATTTGTATGTATATATATACATACATACAGTATATATACGCGGAACGACCATATGTGTAGCCAGTTCAGCGGCACTAGGGCCTGCCACTTTTAGGGGCCCATCCTCCACGCACTGGAACACTGTTCCGGCTGCTAAAATAAGTGCCAGAACAGTGTTCCAGCATTTTTTAAAGGCCTGGGGCCCTTCCTGTGGAGCGGTTGCAGTGTTGGTGGGAGCCCACCCCGGTGATTTTAACATGGTGTTTGGGCCCCACCGGAAGTCAGGCCCAACTTTTGTTGTAACCTCCTGGGTGGGTTCCCTCCATCGACGCCACTGCACTCACTCCATCGGTGGCTAGTTCTGCCACTGTATCAATGTTTTTGTTGCATAACTCATGGACTATGACATGCGTAATGGCTTTGCATTAAAAGAAATTATTAAATAAAATGGCATTTTATTAAATAAAATCTTTGTGAGATTACTGTATTCCCCCAGACTGATTACACATTCAGCCTGTGAGACTGCATCAATCTTTTAACTGACAAATCTCGGGCCTATTCACCTTCCAATGCTGACGTTGATGTTCCAGTTGGTTAACAAAGAAGCAGAGTTTTCAATAGAACATATTATGTTGTATCCCAGCATTATATTCGACACGTAAGACTATACTGATAAGGAGATTCACATTCAGGGAGCATGAAAAACCTACTGAAATGGGACCCTGGGATTAACGTCTCCCCTGACAGACACCAATGCACAGCACTTTTCACCAGGGAATCTTAGGTCCAGATCCAAAGAGCTCCGTTATTGGCGTAAAGAGATGTTAACTTAAGTTAATTTCTCATTACATGCTGACGTGTATCTTTATAGCTCACTGACGCCGTGTTAAGTGCTGTTTTCAGCCGCAACGAGCCATTGCGTTACTATAACAGATGTTAGTGCTAATACTATGCAAACGAGGTGTTCCCTCTAACAACGCATATCCACAGAGCTCCATTATAGTTAACCTAGGGGTTTGGTGATGCATTAGATAAACTTGGCACTACTCACATCTAGATTCCGAACTAAGTACTTTACAGGATCAGTGTAAGACCACAGTTAGGTATGATTTAACTGTCATATTGTTATTTAAAGAGTTACTTTCCTCTCCTGTCTTCTCTTTTTTAACTTTAGTTAAAAACCTATTCAGGGTCTTGATGGGAGTAACGTTACCTTTGGGTAAAACATCATGTTATTTGAAGCTAACGCAAGGCAGTGCTAACTTCCCATGGCGTTAAACCTAATGTGATCACTAACGGACGTTGTTTTTACATATATTTAGCTTTGTGGATACCTGATAAACTCAGAGAAAATAACCTGGGTTATTTCGACATTCAGAAGTATAAATGTATTTGCAGCAAAAAGCATGTTTTCAGGGGAAACAATCCTTTTCATCAGGTGTAGTGCATATATATACCAGGAAAAGAGTGGTATATACAGGCTTACCCAAAAAGCTCTGAAAAATAAACACACACTATAGTGTCAGAGCATCTCTACAAGGAAAAACAACAAAAACAAATAAGAAAAGAACATTGAAAATAGCACTATACAGTAGATGTAGCAAAAATGCAAGAATATTTATTACACATAATATAGAATACAAAAACCAACAGAAAAAAGAACAAATATAAATATGACGACAGTCTTTCCGGGATCCAAAAAGACCAAAGCGGCCAGTCATAAAAAAAATGAATGCAAAATTATTATAATTATGCCTGTCTACTCTACAGAAACAAACCCCCCACAAAACCTCATGAAAAAAGACTTCATAAAAAAACAGATAAAGAAGACAAAAATCCCCCAAATATTAAGGTTGTTTTCTCTTCTGTTTGGTATATATAACCACTAGGGTTACTGGGCATTGGGGCAGATGGGTAAGAGCACAGGTGTGCAGTCACAGACTGTCTGCTACTACTCCAAGCATTCAAGGCAGGGCAGAAGTAGGAGGAAGGAGCCTCAGTCAAAGAGGGCACCAGGTTTTGTCTTCTTCTATAATACAAAACAGTACTTGATTGAACATTAGCAGTGAACAATAGCTTCGCTTGATAATCTGTCCTGTGTCGGGCTCAACAGTTGGGTTGATTTTTAACTAGGGGGCAAATGTACCCTACCGGCCCAAAACACAGCCAGCCACTGGCGCTCACACATATCAACGGTGTATATAGGCACCATAAACACAAGAGCATGCACAGACCTGATACATTCACCACATGCAAAACAACCAATCACATAATAATATGCACATGCCACACACTTTTCCAATACACATGCTGACCTGCTTAAACACGCACAGACACTAACCTGCACACCACTCAAACAACGACACACAAACTGACCAGCTCAAATTCTCTCACACTGACCAGCACAGACACACAGACATACACTGACCAGCACAGACTCATAGGCACAAACTGACCAGCAGACACAAACAATGATGAGCACAGACTCACAGATATACACTGACCAGCACAGACAGACACTAAACAGCAAAGACACACAGCATGCACTGATGAGCACAGTCTCACATCACAGGCACACACTGACCAGCACAGACTCACACTGACCAGCACAGACTCACATGCACACACTGACCAGCACAGACATACACTGACCAGCACAGACACACAGACATACACTGACCAGCACAGACTCAAGCTTCCCACACATGGTGATTAGCACTGATTCACAGAAAATCTGCTTCCAGCCCTACCGATGCCCCATGAGGAACCAGATTATCTGTGAAACGCGTAGGGCTGGACTACAACTGCCGGATCTTCTTTGAACATTTAGACACCGGGCTGCAATTCTCCCTTCTCTATTGTGAGAGAGCATTGGCTGCACGGAACTCTTGCTGTAGTGGAGGTGGAGCTTTCAAGTGAGTGTCGGCAGAAGTCTGAAGCGGTGTCCCTGGGTGGTCTAAAAGGGATTTCCGCTCATGCACAGTAACATGTGAGTTCAATTGCATATATTTACCTTTTAAACTTTGATTAAAACATTATGTGCACTATGTCTATTTTCTTCTTCCCTCTATAAATCATTGGAGTGAATATCTGCTAGATCTACAAGCACACAGCCTCCCTGGATATCCCTCTAACATCAATGTGTCCCAGATACTTTACCCCACTTTGAAGTTAGACGTCGTACCTGGAAGAAGTTCTGCAGGTGACTGCCAATTTTGAGGGCAATATCTGCCTGTTTCATTTATCTACCTTGTGAGTGTATCCATTACCCTCCTACTAGCTAGTATATACTTAACATACAGGAGTGCACAATTTGTGCTTCTTTTTTCTGAGAGGAGTGGAGCTGATAGACCTATAGGGACATAGGTGGACCAAATACCTCCCACCCTGCTTAGGGGGTGTGGGAAGAGTTAGACCCACTCTGGGTGCCCTAGGCCCAGAGTGGTGTCAGGTGGGACATCCTGAAGGGAGACAGCCAGTGGAGATTGATTGCTGTACCTGCTGTAAGCTGCTGCTGCAGAGAACTTGAATAAAGAGTTCTGATAGAAAAGAGACAGAGTGTGAGACTGGAATCTCTCATCCCTGGGAGGGGATTCTGCTGTAGGGATTCCACCCCATATCCCTGGGGCTTGCAATAGATGGAGGCGCTGCACCATTGAGGAGAACGAAGGCACAACCCCAGAAACCTGTCCTGTTGTCCCCCATGTCACCACGGGAGACTCAGGCCCTCCTGTTGCCAGCAGGTATGCACCACATTCAGACATGTAGCCACACCTTGAGACAGCCTAGGGTACCCGATGTGAGTTTGGGGGGGGGTGGGGGGGGGGTTCATGGGCTACACATATATAAAGCTCAAAGGGCTTGGACGTATGCATACTGTATATGCATTCATTCATGCAAATTCTATACATGCAGTAATATATTCATACATACAGAAACTCATACATACTGTACACTCACTGGGGCAATGGAACGCATGGGGGAGAGCGGGGTAGTGAGAAATATGAAGAGGGGGGGATAGTGGATGATATGGGTGTGGGTAGGGGGTGAGGGGGGGTGTAGGGGAGAGAATAAGTGACAAGGCCAGTCCAATCCTGAT
Organism: Ascaphus truei; assembly: GCF_040206685.1. Taxonomy (NCBI): domain Eukaryota; kingdom Metazoa; phylum Chordata; class Amphibia; order Anura; family Ascaphidae; genus Ascaphus; species Ascaphus truei. The sequence goes on from NC_134485.1 coordinate 317,470,803, forward strand.
AGGGTTTATTTTAGGTTTTTAATATGTTTTGATTATTCACATTACAGATTCCCGCGAAGCCACCCAGAGCTTACAGACGGATGTACTTCACTCTAGCTCTGTGTTTTTCAACCAGGGTTCCTAGGAACCCTTGGGTTTCCCGGGGCGTCACTAAAGGGTTCCCTGTAATTTTCTGGTCATTTGAAAATTGTATCAATACAGAAGAATTTACAATGCATCTGATCTCAGAGTTGCTATTAGACATGGTTGAGGGTTCCTCGGAAGGTTCAGGTTCCTTAACCAAAAAGAGGTTGAAAACCACTGCTCTAGCCTCTCTGCCAATGTCATTACACGGTAAGTGTAGGTTTTGAAGAGGTAAAGAGTAGCCAGGGCCTCTAGCCTCTAAAACCCAGCAGTGCAGGAAAGAGTTAAAATGATCTGCAATGCCTGCGTTCCATGTAACCCAACGTCTTTCTTTAATATGAGCAGTAAAACTATCTAAGCCAAGTGTCAGGGCTGTATTTCGTCAATGTTCCCATCCGAAGATTCGACAGAATCAGTGATTTACTTACATATATTAATTGAGGGATTTAAAGGAGAAGCACTAGGGCAAATAATAAGGTCACATTGGTGCTAAGCTAGGAGCTAGGAATTTCAATTCTCTCATATTGAGCAACTTTATGGACAATATATATCAAGATGCAATGCAAAAGTGTGAACTGACCAATAGCTGTATCTGATTTATTTTGTCCAAGTCTGTATTAGATCATTTCATCCTATTATGATCTGCATGTAAATGTCAGGAGCTAGAATGAATTGGTTTTGCTTCACCAGAGAATAGGGATGTCATGGAAATATACTGCTGATGCAATAACTGCTGAATTAATAGTGACAGTCGTGCTGCATTGAAACTCAGCAAAAAATAAGCAGATAAAAACAAATAGGCAACATTTATGTGTAGAGTGAAGTTCTACATTTGTTTAAATGTGTGAGTAAAATATACTTGCAACCCTTCTGCAATGCCCTGGAGACACCTGACATTGAGGGCAGCCTTCCAATATTGTGTATTCGTGATAAAAACACTTTCTTACTGTAAGTGCATACTCCTCAGATGTGACAGTCATGGGTGCTGCCAGCAAGGTGCTTTGCCAATTGCCACATACTGCACACTCATAAGTACAAAGGTGCTGCAGTCGCACCTTCGTCCTGACTTATCTGTGTACTTAACACTCATGGTATTAAGGGAAGCCTCCCGGACTCCCCATATCAAGGGAAGCCTCCTGGACTCTCCATATCGAGGGAAGCCTCCTGGACTCTCCATATCGAGGGCAGCCTCCTGGACTCTCCATATCGAGGGAAGCCTCCTGAACTCTCCATATCGAGGGAAGCCTCCCGGACTCCCCATATCGAGGGAAGCCTCCCGGACTCCCCATATCAAGGGAAGCCTCCTGAACTCTCCATATCGAGGGAAGCCTCCCGGACTCCCCATATCGAGGGAAGCCTCCCGGACTCCCCATATCAAGGGCAGCCTCCTGGACTCTCCATATCGAGGGCAGCCTCCTGGACTCCTGATATTGAGGGCAGCCTCCCAGACTACCTAGGGGTTGGGCAAAGCGCTATGATGGAGGAAACAGCATGGGCAGAAGAGAACTGTGGGCATAGGTAGTTGATAATAGGTGTGTCTCTGCTGTTTTGTGTATATCTGTACTGTTGTTTGCGCCTTTTTGTGTACAGTATATGTGCATATCTGTCTGTTGTGTCTTTGTAGCTGTGTGCCTAATTCTGCCTTGTTTGATGTCTCTGTGTTTCTATCTGCCCTGTTGTGTATGTATCTCTGTCCTGTTTGGGGTGAATTTATGTATCGATCTGTCCTGTTTTCTGTTATGTCTTGTCTTCTCGTTGTGATGTCACATAGAGTCCCGTTGTCATGGCAACACGGCGTCAAATGAGTTGCAGGGGAAGACCACTGGAGTTTGAGGGAGAGACGCAGGAGAATGCCAGAGAAACGCTGCACCCCGCAGTGACCTGACAACGGGCAAAATGCCCTAGGTGAGTGGGCGAGTGCATTTGTCGAGCCCTGTTCATGAGCATCTTCTTGCCTCCACTTTGGTGAGCCACAGCATAAAAGCTACTTACATAAAGCAGGAAGTAAGATGACTTTACTTGTAGAACACATTTGTTTGGATACCACAAGTGCTGGAAGTAGAAAGTAAAGTACTAAGAAACTTTCCAGGAATAAATGTAACCAGACCACTAATCTAATAGCACAATCTAATATCTGCTAAAGTGATATGTAAAATTAATTAGATGTACTGGCCATGTATTTTTGTGACACGTTTCTTGCCTTGAGCTGCACATCACAGGTTAGTCATTTTACGGATCATAAGTTATGTATCTGAGTTACAAATCACAATTTATGACTCATATACATATGGCTAAAATCAAATCAACGGAAGGTGTTTGCTATGCACCACGGATTACACAATTTATAAGTATGTATAATTTATTTCCAGTTCTGTATATGACATTTACTCTAAAATTATCATTGCAAGGTAGAACAGTATAATAACTGTTTGAAAAATGGAATTTTAGAGCTACCTAATAATGCTAGAGAACAGGATTGCAAATTATTCTACAACAATAATTAGCAACCATTGTGTTACCAATACAGTGATACATAATGCCAACAAAAGGACAAAAACAGAACATTATTTCACCGTGTCTTTATTTCGCTTTTATTTATTTTGAAATCCGAGAAAGTATGATACCGTATCTTAAACATTTATTTTCAAGCCATGAAAACACAGAGTAAGGAACGTTTGGAAGGAACCACAGTAAGTTGTTTTTGACAAGGCTGGTTTGGAGACAAAAACAAAAGCAAAACAGTGCTCTGCAAAAAGTTTCAATGAAAAAGGGAATTAAGAAACAACCACTAGATCAGATAGTGAGTGTGAAATGTGAAATGTTTTCATAAAAGAGCGTGCATCGTATTACATAATGTATTTAACTAAATATCCCAAAACAATATATATTAAAGTTAAAGTTCAAAAACTATACATTGTCAATTCTCAGTGTCCAAAAAAACTAAATCTAATAAAGTTCACTAATATGATGCTCCAAAGTCAGCAGCAAACATCCCCCGTCCAGGAAACAAAGTGAAATGGAGACAATGTCCTAACGGCAACTGTAGCTATTGTAGGAAAAAGCACAAAGGTCTCTTTAATGCTGCAACCTAGGTTCCCATATACTGGCATTCAGCAGCTTCTTATCGAGAAGCGATTCAGTCCACCGTCTGAAACTGTATGAAAATTGAAGAAAGGCAAACATTTTTTCAAAAGAGTAACACTGTTTAATAAAAGTAACTTCAATGATGGTAAGTACTGTATTACACTTACAAAACAATTCATGATGGAACCAAAATTAGAATAGACATTAGCAGAAAAACTGTTTATGCACTTACCCAACATTCACAAATATTGGCTTAGTGCAGGGTGTCCTCTTCCTGACAGACTCCTGACGAAGATGCAAGTGAAATGCGTGGAGTCGCCTATTTGAGACAGAAACAAGAGAGAGGAGACAGGGCCAGGAAGTCTGTAACCGGAAGTGACGTGGGTGGGCCAAAGACAGCGCTAAACTCCAGAGGGGTGGCGGCAAGAGCTTTCCCTGAGCCAGGAACCTGTTATCCTAGATGTCTTCTGTTTTATATGATATATTTTTAAAATTTGCAAAATTGTGAGTGCATATCTATTATATATGTATATGTCCCCCGTCCATCTCCCCCTTCCCCCCCCAGTGGGAGATACACAGCTTCTGCTACCGTGTGTGTGGTGCAAGTACCTGTTAGGGTAAGGAGAGCTGAGTCTGATCTGCGATGGTGGGAGATCAGGACAGGCTTAGGTTCTTCTCTGAGCCCTCTCTCAGGGTGCTTAGCGCCTCCAGCAGTAGTGGGCTCCAGGGTGTTCAGAGATCAGCCCCCACTATTGCATGTTTCTTACCTTCTGCCCAGGGACTGACACTCAGACAGGAGTATGATGAGTGGTCTTTATTAGGCATTCACTGCAGATCTTCTTCTTACAGGGGTGCAGGGTCTCAGAGGCTCCAGGCCTCTGGATGAGGCTTACCCCAGATATTATAGGGCATCTTGGTGGTATGGTCAGATGTTCCTCCAACCCCAGGGCTGGAGGTGGGCACACTCATCCTGCGATGGGAGAGGCTCATAGCCCTACTGCTCTGTTCCTCATCCAGAGCAGGACTGCTAAATTTGGCAAGCTCCCTCATCAGGATGCAGAAGGGGCAGGCTGATGGTCTATACCTATCCCTGATAGGCTTACAAAGGCCATGAGTCATCACCTTGCTTCTGTCCATCAGAGACGAGCATGGGTTGGGGTCACAAGCCCATAGGATAAACCCCTTACAGCCTGCAGCTAGCAGGACTTACATAACAGGGAGGGGAAAGACAGGCAGAAAAGGCATACCCTGTTACACATATATATAATATATATAGTAAAGCCCATCTATTTTACCTTAGACTCACACCCACTGCTAAGGTGAGCACCCAAGTCCTCATCCCTTATTTCTTACCCAACTCGTGGCTATAGGTCAGACAAATGGAAACATACCAGTGATGCAAATAACGCAAAAATATTTATAATGTTGTTATCGCTAAACACCAAGATAACAATATGTTCCCCAAACAGGAAGATTATTCAGTACATCCATAATACACATAGATATAAACACTTCGCACAAGACACTGCGTAGGTGTGTACCCGTGTCTCTCCCCATGACCACCCAACCCTGCGTATAAGGGTTTAAGGATTCTGCTTGATCCGTAAAAACAAAAAGAATGGGGGCGCGAAAAAGAGGAAATGATCACTAAAAGTGCAAAAATAAATCAGTTTATAATAACATAAAATAACAAGTTCAAGTACAATTAAAAAGGGATCATGTGGATCCAAGAACACCGAACAGGCAATTCACACAAGCGGAAGATCCGTAGTCCAGGCAGAATCCCCCTCTCCGGATCACAGTTGGAATGTGCTGAGGGGAAGTCCTAAACCGGCATCCACGTGTAGTGATTCCTGCGCTCGTGTAGGCACTGTTGGGCGTATAGCGTTGTCACTTAATTGCCCAGCATGCAATGGCTCTCCTACGCGTTTTGTGTCACGTGGGACACTTCGTTAGGGGGCAGCCCCCGCTGATCACGTGAGACGGGGAGCAGCATTGAAGAGGGATTGCAAAAGGAGACTTGTGATGGCCAGCGCGCACGTAACCTTTTACCCTTCTGCTTGATCCGTGCCTGGTTTTGCTGTGGTTTGGGTTTTCCAAGTCACCTGCCCTTTCTGCTCACTGTGGCCATTTTGGATACTGGCAGCCTGCTATATAAGGCTGCAGTTCCTGGTGGGAGTCGCCGAACAAAGTTCTTACGTTTACAGCTCTTGCTGGTCTTTACAGTCACACTTTACCCTTTTGCCTTTTTTGATTTCCCTGTTGCTGACCCTGGACCGTGACCCCCACCTCACTGCTTTCAGCCTGACCTCTGCCTGTCTCCTGGACTTTGCAACTCTGCCGCCAACCCTGACCCCTGCCTGGTTACCGACCACGGATACTCGTACAGGCCCTGTCCCTGGGCTCTGGTCAGTCTATTTTCATCCCTAGCTCAGCCCTGCGGATCCACTTCCTGATTTGAAACGAGCACTATCACAATAGGCCTGTGTAAAGGTGCCGACACACAGTTAGAGCTCTTAGATAGTGTATGATTGTAGCAGGCCTGTTATTCACAAATATTTCGGTAGCCTTTTACGTGGCTTTCGATGAGGCTCCTCTCTGTCGCTATGCATGCCTACGTACTACAATCAGGCTGTTCCGCTTGGGCTCTATCCCTGGAGCTGATGTGCGATCTGTGCCCTGCCCTGTGCCCTGTGTCTGCCGAGTCGTACTGCTTCTGGCCCTGATCCTGATGACCCGAGGTTCCTCAGGGTTGCAATCGCTCTGTCCCGCATGCTCTGCCAGGGACTCTTAAAGATTCCTATCCTTAGTCCCTCCTCTCCCGAGTCCAATGTTATTGGCTGAGGCTCTGTCCATCACAAGTCACATCCTGAGCACGCCTTGGAGAGGAGTAAGGCAGAGGGCAGTGTGTGTTTCAACTGCATGCACTTTCATAAGGCGTTACATATATAAATACTTAGATGAGCTACACTATTGGTCTTTTTATATTTCCGCATTTATTTATTCGGAGAATTATTGTTCCTGTGGAATTATTTCCTTATAAGATGGACCCTATTGCAAGACTATTGCCTCAGACAGTTTCAGATGTAATTTAACCTTTCGGGCAATGTGTGTGATAACATTTGACTTCCACTCAATCTATACTAAGGTTTAGGACTACACTATATTGTTGTTTTTAATTTCCTCCTTCATGGTTGAGATACTGCGCTCCCCACATCACACGAAGAGCAATAAGAATAACTACCATGTACCATGACGGTTCATTTGGGGTTTGACTTGAGTAGTGAATCAATCTATGACACTTCTTTTCCTGTTTTTATCCCCATTAATATAACTTTCTATGTATTCAATATGATTATTTAAGCATGTGTGAGTATGCACGTTATGATATTTGGTATATACATTAGGCACATGTATTGCAATGATAGAGTGCGTGATTTCACTTGATATTGAATAGTCCACCAAAAAATTATCTCACGTTTATGAGTGCCTTGTTGTTTTTGTGTGTAGTGTTAAAGGAAAAAAGCATGTTTCTATCTTTTTATATATTTTTTAGAAATATATTCATAAAAACTACTGCTGTCCATGGGAAGCAATATTCTTGTGATGGTTGTGGTCAGACTTGTGGTTGGAAGTTATGTGTATCTATATGACCAAGACAGCTTGAACCATGTTTTATTCATGGATTTGTATACTTACATAATATTGTATGAATTGAAAAACAAACAAACAAAACAAAAAAAAACCCTGATACAACTGTGTAGTGGTGTTCCCCTGACCCCTCTTTGTACCTCCGCTGCGGGGGATGATCGCGGGCGCTGTCAGGGACGAGCGGCAGACCCGCTGGCACTTTAGGAAGGTGGGGCTGAGCAGGGAGCATTCCTGAGGATCCGCGGTGGCCCGATAGCATAGGGCGCCGCCATGTTGTGTCTAGCACATGTGCAGTACCATGCGCAACGGGAGGCACTGAGGAAGTTCGCGCATGCGCAGTTAATAGCGCGCGAAGGCTGGCCAATAGAACAGAGGCTCTGAGCTGGGACTACAATTCCCATGAGCCTCATCAGGGAGCGAATAAGAGAGGAGGATTTGTTGGCAGGCTGGAAAGGGAAGCGTGGGGGAGAGACCACGCTAGCAGTGCGCCCCGGGAAGCAAGGGTTGTGGAGGTGTGTTGCAGGGGGTCAGTGACCCACCTGCATAGGCCAGAGATTCCCCTTAGGCCCCGAGTCACAACTAGCTTGTGGTACTGCAGGGAACAGCCATAGATAGATAGGGACAGCATAACCTTTACTGTATTAGCAGACAGGGAAACAGTATTCTTTCTGTGCTGCTGTGCAGTCAGTGGTTTGGGAGCAAGCTGCTGGAGACAAGCAACTACTCGTGAGAGACTACGCTGGATCGGCGGATCCTTTGCGAAGTACAGTTACTGGCTGCTGGAGCGGCCGGAAGGTATTATAATAAGTGCACCAACACCGGTACCTGCAGGCGCTGATCCCGCCTTGGGGCAGGGTTCTTTGGGGACACTGGATTGAGTGACCAAGGGACTGGTCCAGTACATTGGACACGGTGTGGGGTACACGCGGTGGTGGGAGAAGGGGACATTGCTCCAGTTGAAGCGTGGCAAGCCACAGGTGTCTGATTGCTAAGTACCAGCTACTCATGCACTGTGATTATATATGTGTTATATGTGTGATAGGTTTTGCATTCACTTACTAGTAAAAGGTTACAACGTTGTTGCTTATTATCATTATTCTTGCCTAGGGGAATCTTACTTATTGGGGACCCTGGGTAAGGAGGCGCTGCCAAGTATATATTGTTACCCCAGGCTCCCAGTTAGCGGAGGCCCAGATCTCGCTGAGCCAGCAGGTATATACAGCATTAGTAGTCATTCTATATCAGCAGGAAAGAGGGCTACAACTGCAAAAGCTAAATGCCTCTTTCTTTGAAATATTGATAAAGAAATCCTTTGACATTGAAACTGTATATAAAAAGCATTCTTTCCTTTCCCATGGAATTGTTTATGCTTTGATTGTGTTTCAGAATATGAATTCTTGATAAGAAAAACAGAGACCCACTCAACACTTAAGTGTAAATTACTTTTTCTATGGCAAATTGCATTTCATATTAACATGTTTCTTAAAATATGAGCACTGCTATATAGGGTTTACAAAATTTGAGAGACATTGTGATGTATTTATTGGTTTCTCTGATCTTGCCATTATGCTATAGATCAAGGGAGCGCAAACTTTTTGTGCTGCGCCCCCCTGTCTCTCTGCCCCGGCTCTCGCGCCCCCCTGCCTTCCTTCAGCCGCGTCTGATGACGCTGCGTGGGCGTGTGACGTCAGGTCACATGGTGCCGCGGCGTCTATTGACGCCGCGTTGCCATGGTGACGCAACACAGACGGCTGAATCCCGGTAAGTAAACAGTTGCAGGGGCCTCACGCGATCCCCCGGCATTTAATTTAAATGCCTGGGGGAAGAGCGCGGGGCCTCTGCAACTGCCCGCGCCCCCCCAGCACAATCTCCCGCCCCCCCTGGGGGTCGCGCCCCCCACTTTGCGCACCGCTGCTATAGATACAACTTTCTGGGCAAGCTACCCTTCTATCTGGACAAGCTCCTCACCCCTACCATATGCAGCAATTATCATCTGAGACCAGACTCCAAAAGACTGTTCATGGTCCCAAGGCTCAACAAAGTATCCGGCTGCTCCTCCTTCTCGTACCGTGCACCCCAAAACTGGAACAACCTCTCACTTCCACCACCAGTTTAAGTTCTTTCAAAACCAAAGCTGTCTCACATTTTAATCTGGTTTGTAACTGTTACTTATGCCCATAATATATATTATCTTTAACTGTGCATGCAATGTCTTGTATATAATGTATAACCTGTTCACTTATGTAACTGTATTTTGTAACCTTCTGAATGGACTAAGAACCAGCCATCTCTTCTGAGTAGGAACCAACCACAGCCATTCTTCCCGAGATGACATCATGTAATAATCTCTCATTGATGAGCTGCGGCTTCTACCTCCGTTAGAGTTTAATTTCACGATTAACACCCGAACTCTCGCGGGATTTGGAGGCGGGATGTTTCCGCAACGATGATTGGCAACTCTGGGAACCAACCCTAAAGTTTCCTTTTGTAACCAATCACAGCCACCCTTCCTGAAATGACATAATGTAACACATCTCTCACTGATGAGCTGTGGCTCATACCTCCGTTCGAATGTAATTTTACTACGATCACCCGAACTCTCGCGTGATTTGGAGGCGGGATGTCTCAGCAACAATGATTGGCAACTCTGGGAACCAACCCTAAGTCTCCCTTTGTAATGACAATCACAAGACGTCATAATTTCCTCCCATTTTATCATTCTGCAGTGTCCATTGGATACTTACCATCAGCTGCTTTGCTGCTCGCAGCATTATTGGATTATACTTATGTTAGGTGTCCTTTTTAAGCCTGAAAGGACGCCACCAATTTAAGCCCCCGGACGAAGCAAGGGGTAGCGAAATGTACGTCGGGGCTGTGTCTGTACTGTTCTGGAGCCCGCCAACCTGGCTCAGTATCTTCAGTGGACACTCACCTTTATAACTCTGCGATCATCCTATTTTTGCTACAGGACACTTCTACTTATCATCTGGTGGTGACTATTGCATCTATACAGCATGGTTCATGTATTGTGTTTACCTCACACATATTACCAATTTGCTGCTGGTTGTTTAGTGGTACTATCTATATAGATAGATTTAGTGTCCTCATTTCATTAACCCTTTCATTTTTGACCGGTTGGTCTTGGGTTTTTATGAGCAGGTTATTTATCAATTTCTGGTGACATTCACCTGCATACTATCATTCATTGCAGTATGTATTACGATTTTATGTATCAACCAGAATTTATGTTTTTTGGGGTTCCAAGGGGACTGTTTTCATTTTTTGTATGATTCATGTGTTTTCATTGAATAAACTCTATCATCATTTATTATTGCTAGAGTGCTTTTGGTGGGATTCTTTCTTGTAACGGATCGGGGGACTCACGCTTCCCAGCGTGTCCCCGTCACCTCAGTTCCCACGACTTCTAACCACCCCTCTTTCCTGCGTTCTCACTCTCTCCCTTCCTTCTCTCATGACCGTTCCTCCGCGGCACGGTTTGCGTGCTCTGACGCGCGTTTCGGTCACGTGCGCGGCTCCCGCACTGTGCGTGCATGTTCCCGCTCCCTCACTACCTCCCGCGGTAACCGCATCCCTCGGCGTGCCTCTATCTCCCCAGCCCTTGCATTACCTGGCTCCTTCGCCTCTCCTTCCCTTCCGTCCCCGGTGCCGAGCGTCTCCCCGGGGCCGCGTCCCTCGCTCCCCGTGACACACGCATAACACACTTACAAAAGGCGCGCGCACCCGCTGCAGTTCTTTGCCGCCCCTAAACTCTAGCTCCGCCCCCCGTGGCTTACAGGCCATCTCTCTTGATTATTTCCCTGTCTCCTCCCCTGCTCTCTCAGACCTATCCCTGCAGACTCTCTCTCAAGCCTCTGCTCCACCTCTCTTCCCTATTGGTCCCCCTTCCTTTATAAAAAAGGAGGAGGGCTGCTCAAAGCTCAAAAATGGAGAGTAGAGAAAAAATATGGTAATGTCAATATATTGTAGGACAACAGTAGCTGAAAGTGAGGGGAATTCTAGGCGCTGGGTCCGTATAGAACAGATGGGAGAGGTAACCACGAGCAGGATAGGTAGTGACGGAGTTCCAATGGATAAACGCTATAGGGAATATGAGAGGAACAGAGGAAATGTATTTTACCTCTGTAATCCCATATATAGCCCTCCGTCTTCACTGCGTCTCCTCGTGATGTTGGGCGTAGGTATCTCAACCACCAAATGATACGCCGTCTTCCTCTCTCCAACAATGTGAGGCCACCTGTCCGACAGCTAAAGCTTGGCCGAAATTGGGTCATGCAACAGGACAATGATCCCAAGCACACCAGCAAATCTACAAGAGAATTGCTAAAAAAAGAAAAGAATCAAGGTGTTGCAATGGCCCAGTCAACGTCCAGACCTCAACCCGATTGAAATGCTGTTGCGGGACCTTAAGAGAGCTGTGCATAAACAAATCTTCCTTTTTTTTCTGACCTGTTTACCATATATTAGCTTTTTCTGTTTTTTGGATATTTCAGGTCTGGAAAACATTGTATATATACCATGATCAGTTTACCATGTTGATTGACTATATATTCTCTCAACATGGACCTATATTTAACATCAATGGTTTAGATAGTACTGTATATTAATTTTGTGTTTCAAATTGTCATAGCAACAGGTGTGATAACAATTAACTACAATTACCATCAGCTGCATTCTCAGTACACAGGAGGGACTATATTAGAGTGCTTATCACACAGTCCCAACCATATTCCTTGAGAAAGGGCTTTTAGAGCCTGAAACGCGTGGGAGGTTTTTTCCTGTTGTGTTTTGTTTGTTTTTTTGTTTTTTATGTAGTTCAATAAACTTTTTTAACTTTTTCATCCTACTGGTGAGCTGATGGTGCTTATTTCTGGGACTCTGCTGTTTCGTGCCAATCCCTCTTTTGTTCCCCTTCCTTTATAACCCCACTCTGTCCTCTTAGTCATTGCTCTGCATAGCTTTCCTGTAGCTCCTGTGTGTGCAGTGTCTATGCCTAGCTCCCTTGTCTGTTTCAGCGCTGGTTCCTGTCCCTGCCCCTGTTTGGATTCCCTTGGTTTGAACTTGTGTACCGCTTTGGATTTGACTACTCTGCCTTCTCCTGCCCTTGAACCTTGGCTTACGGACATCACTACGCTGCCGTCTCCAACCCTTGAACTCTGGCTTACGGACATCACTACGCTGCTCTCTCCAACCCTTGAACTCTGGCACACAGACATTACTCTCCGATCTATGGCACCCCTGTCTCAGCAAGTATACGTTAACCCTTTCTTACCAGGCCCGTAAACGCATTACCCCACTCCGGGGCACGCCCTCACTGCTGTGGGTGCGTGTTATACCCTTACCCACCTCAGTACTGGGGACTGGTCAGGTCTGCGGGCATACAGGCGTTACATTTCTCTTCTTTCTGTCACACACACACATATTATATATATATATATATTTATATATATACCTCTACTTGTAATATAGGGGCACTGATGGGCTAGTCTGCACCAGGATTAACTGTTTCCAAGCAATATATAGACAATTGGAGGGCCTCTGTATATCTGATAGTTTTATTAAATATGAGGTGACGCTGCTTTCCAGTGCTGAAAAGAGTTCAGCTTCATTCAAATGTATGGCCCTAAAATCTTCTACAGTAGGACCGAACACCTCTGTAATAGCATTTCACCATATAATTACATGGTTAGTGTAGGAAAATAGGGAAACAAAATCTGTATTTTAATATGATTAATGTTTCAATATTTCTAAGTATGTTTCCAAATTTCCATGTTTTGAATCAAAATGAAGTGTTGGTATTATTTATCATTGCAGCAGCACTGCAGAATATACACAGGTATACAGTAGCCAACAACACCATCCCCCATCCTTATTACATTTAATTCCCCTACAACTTATTAGATGTAATTACCATAATGAACTGGAATGTCAACATGCTCATTCTAATTAGACCACCTGGATATTAAGTCATTACCATTACAAAAAACACAGTTCGAAAAATGCCGTTATGGGCACTGCAGACTAGGCTAGCCAAATGGCCCTTATTTAATGTCAATTTCCATGCTTGAGCACAAAGCATGCTATTATTTTAATTCCACCTCCTCACAGCCACATACAGAGATATACAGACGTTTAAAGGTAGTAATGGTTGAGGTTTTCAAGTTGGACATTTTTTTACAGAAGGCAGCACAAAGATGCTTCACATATAAACAGCAATTTGTGTTTTATAAATATATAACTATATGACATACAGTATGTTTGCAAAAACAGTTTAGGGCCTTCCACAATCATTCTTCATTGAATTAATTGGTGCATTACAAATTTTAAGTCAGAGTAGAACCTCTGCTGTTTAGTCCTTCAAGATTATATGTACTGTAACAGGATACCTTGACCCTTAGTCAGTAAACTGTGACAGTGCCAATCCAGCGCTATCACATGGAAAGCCCCATTGTCTTTAATGGACTTTCCATGCCATATGCAGCTTACTGAATAAGGGTCTATGGGTAAGGAGACCAGATGTCCCGGTTTATCCGGGACAGTCCTGGTTTTTCGGGCTCTGTCCAACGTTTTCGGGCTCTGTCCCAGTTTTCTGTACTGTAGGGCGAGCGCTGACGGCGCATGCGCGACCGGCACTTACCGGTTGCTCTTGCGCATGCATGACCGTCAAGCTTTGATCGCACATGCTCATGAATGACCGGCAAACACCATTCACGCATGAGCAGTCGTCAAGTGCCGATCGCGCATACGCACGAGCCGCCGGGTAGTGCCAATCCCCAGACTGGTAGGGAAGACCCTCTGAAGGAGAACCTCTTTCAGCTTCTTCCTGATAGAGTCCATTCTCAGGCAAGAAGTCGTTTGAATCATAAGAATACTTTATTTTTCCAACACACTGCAGACTGCCCATCTCACAGCAGGTTGCTTCAGCCGCACATCAGTAGATTGTCACCTGAAGGAAGTCCCTGGACAATCACTCCTAGTCAGGGCCCTAGAAGCTGTCCTAGCTCCTCCCTTATGTCCTAGCGAGATAAGAGGAACGATCCCCCTCCGCTCCCCTAAGGGAGGGCCGCAGACTGGCAGAGCCCTGCATAGTCTAGATAGGGTGGACCAGTCTCTCTCAAGCGTAGAGACAACTCCTAAATTCAGGAAGTGCTTTGCAGTAAGTAGTTCCAATAAGCACCACCCCTGTGTCGCTGTGATTGGACACAGAGCCTGGTGACACTATTTCACTGCCTCACTGCACAGCATGTGTGTAGGGAAAACCCATGATTACTCCTGGCAAACCTGCCCTTAACAGGGATGATTACTGCCAGGAGGAGAAAGAATCATAGCCCAAACTTGCCCAGGGCCACACTCTCCATCTGGTGGAAACCAATGCCCCCCATTTGGTCCTCAATTTGCTGGGCCATCCTTCAGATGAACAACCTGCACAAACACAAAATAACAGTGGTTATCACATCGCAAGTTCAACACCCACCCACCTCAGAAGGTGATACTGAACATAACATGGAATACTCCACACATGAAGAATCCCTTTAATACTAATGCCTACTCTATGTCCCAAAATCTAACAAAGTATAGGGTAACCCTCTTGCTGTCAAGCTGACCAATCAAGCGAACCAGTGTAGCACTAGCACCTAATTGAGCACTCTGTTAGCCACTGTGTCTCATACTAGTGTGTCAGTGGGCTTAAAAAGTTTTGGGTAGCTCACATCACAGTGCACTGTGGGAATGACAGTCACAGGCCAGACTTTGCACACTAGAGCAGGCATCAACACATGCTGCTGTAATTAGACTGCTGCCAACTTCCAATGACACTGAAAACTCTTTAAAGCAGACTTCACCCCACATATGTTAACTCTTTTTTCTCTAATGCCAAACAGCACAACATCGCTTTATCAATCAACTAATTTACATGTTCAATTAATGCCACCTGTATTGTCTTTGACTCACTCCTCGGGCCTCATCCTCATTCTACAGTACCTCACTAGCTTCCTTCACTTCCTCTCAAGCCTTGGTTGACCATTTTAATGACAAGATGGATGCTAGTAACCGATATTCTTTCAGTCTCTTCCCCCTTTACACTTCTTCTGACTAATGCCTCCTCCTTCAACTCGTGATTCTTTTTCTTTGTTACAGAGGTGGACATTTCTTTCTTGCTCTCTTCCTCTACCACTTGCTCTCTAAATCCTAATTCCCTCACACTTTATTTTGCTCCTACCCGTGTACCTAATGTCACCCCTATTTTCAATTCCCTCTTGTCCTCTGGCACTGCTCACCTCTCATTCAAACATGCAGTTTTCACACCAATTCTCAAAAGGAACATCAACCCAAGTTAGCCTTACTTGTCTGCCAGCTTGAATTAATCGTTCGTATACTAAAGAATCCAAAGTCTTGACCAATTTATTTAAAGATATTCAAGTAGTGGATATCTGGAGATCTCTACATCCCACCAAACGGGATTATACATTCTTTTCAGCTCCACATAAATCCTACTCTAGGATCGACATGATCCTTATAGATGCACATTTGGTGAAGAAAACACCCATGGCAAATATTCACTGTATTACTTGGTCGGATGATGCTCAATTGACATGACAAATATAAACATGGCTATACCGAGGATGGGTGGCCAAAGGAGGCTAAATGAATCTCTGTTGTGCGTCCCTGAGGTGTTGATATCCCTGGAGAAAGACAGTAGATTTTACTTTGAAACTAATAGCTCACAAGAAGTCCCCTGCCCCATGGTGTGGGAGGCCCACAAAGCTGTCATAAGAGGCACATTAATCAGGGTAGCCTCTCACAGGAAAAAAAAAACTAGGCTTAACAAAATTAATGAGCTAACACATTTAGGAAAAAGACATAAAATTGCACAGTCGACTGAGGTCCTGGCAAAGATTGTCTGCACTAAGGGTCAATTAAACCTACAGTATGTTTAGCGAATAAGGCAGAATAAGCCATACAATGGACGTCTCACAAATTCTATAACAGAGGCAATAAAGACCATACCATGCTTGCCAGAAAGCTCAGGGGACCATGTATCCAGGGAGGAGTCCACACCATTAATCTCAAAAATGGTGCTTTGTCGCCTGATCAAAATCGTGGAGGAATTTAGGAATTTCTACCAAGACCTACAGTATATAGAAAAGCAAGCACAGACGCACAATTGCCTTTTAACCCAAGCCTCACTAACTTCCTGTAATCTTGACATCTCCCTAAATTGAAGCAAGAACAAATTATGAAACGTAATCAACAAATTCTTGTTCTTGTGAAGAAAAAGCTCTAGCAATTAAAGAACTTAATCTAAAATTCACGGGACCTGATGGGCTTTCCAATATGTACTATAAGACATTGACCAAAATACTCACCCTACAACTAGAGACCATATTTAATAAAATTTATAGATGGTGAACCTATCCCCAATACGATGTCCTCCGCTAATACAGTGGTGATTCTCAAGAAAGGGAAAGATCACACAAAATCTGCAAGTTATCAATCTATTTCCCTTATAGACACGGATATGAAATTATTTGCCAAAATATTAGCCAATCATTTCAACGAGCTCATGTCGTATTTGGTGCATCATGACCAGGTACCCACCAGGCAGACCTCGGACAATGTACGCCGTATTGTAGATCTTAACTCAGGCAGCCAACAAAGCTGGGATGCAACTCTTGTTCCTGGATACCGAAAAGGCCTGCAATAGGTTGAATTGGGGCTTCTTGTTTTAAAATATATGGACTGCTAGGGAAAATCCTAAAAGCAGCCCAAGGACTAGATCAACATCCCTCAACTAGAGTCTGATGCGCAAGCCTTATTTCTGACAAAGTACATATAGCTAACAGCATGAGACAGGGATGTCCCTTGTCTCCATTGTTGTTTGCACAATCTATTGAACCATTATCAGCCACAAAGACTAATTCCTAACATCTCAGGGGTGATTATTGGCAAGGAAGAATATAAAATATCTCTATTTGCCGATGACGTCTTTCTGACCTTGTCGCACCCGTTAACTTCTGTACCATACCTTTTTCAAGTTCTAAAGAGATATGGAGTCGTATCAGACTTTAAAATGAATCCCACTGTCACTGGCCCTTGCTGTCAATTTACTAAAAGAGACGATCAAACTTCTAAAACTCCACTTTGACTTCACATGGCAATTTCAATACATTCCCTACTTTGGGATAAATATAACTAGGTTATACAAATCTTTATACAAACTAAATTACCACACATTTATTAAGAAAAAAGGATTTAGAATCTTGGAGCAAATATAGTATATCATGGATCAGACAAATTGTGTCAGTCAAGATGAATCTCCTCCCATGCATTATGTGCTTCTTCTGAACTCTCCTTATAAAGATACCAGCTAGAGAGCTTAAGGACCTCCAGTCCTATATCACAAGATTTTTTTGGAATGGAAAATGACCTTGGGTTGAAAGAGCAGTCCTATACAGGCCTATGGACTACCGATCCAGTATTGGAATTCTAAAAGACAAATAAGAGGATGGGACGATATAGAGCATTGTGAATCCAAGTCAGTCAACATAGAGTCCCTCCTTTGGCTAACCAAAACAAGTAGGCCTCTAGGTACAGTACAATGTCCCATCTGATGATTAGACACTCTTTGACCTTGTGGGATTGTCTGAAATTTAAATTTAAACTCACGGGGAAACGGTCAAATATAATCTCGCTTTTTGATAACCCGGGCTTTAATACAGTGAGACAAGCGGGAGCCTTTCAGATTTGGAAGACAGCCGGCACTACTAGAGTCGAGGACCAAGTGTCAGGAATTAGAATAAAACAATTCCCTGAACTACAAGAGAAGGGAAAACTACCTTCAGAATTTTTCCGATATTTACAGCTAAAACATTTTGTCACGGAATACCCCTCAGCCCGGTCTCCCTCCTTGTCTACAGATTGTGCATCTCTATTTAGCTATTGATACCTAGAAAAGGGCCTGATATCTGCTCTATACCTTGAACGTATCCTAATCAGTTCAGGGGCAAATAGCAAATGCGCCTACATGCTGAAATGGGCAAAGAAGCTGGGTGACTTGCTGGAGGATGGTGACTGGGAAAATATATGGGAAGCTGCAGCAAATAGCTTGATATGTACTGTTAAGGAAAATTCATATAAATTATTATTCTGATGGTATAGGACACTGGTTTGGCTCCCCTTCCATATATAATTCCTACTGTCCAACTTGTTTCAGAGATGGTTGCCAGAAAGACTATGTCACACATATGATGGTCCTGTCCAGTATTGGTTCCTCTTTGGGAACAGATATTCCAGTTTCTAAACTCAATATTAAATCGCTCTCTGAGACCAGATCCATGGATGTCCCTCCTGGGCAGACCAGCCACAGATGTCCCAGGGGCCGCTGCCAAATTGATCATCCATATCTTCTGGCCACCACGTGCTATAGATCTGCATCTTGGAAAAAGCAAGACGCTCCTACCATAGCCAATGTGAAGTGCAGAATTTGTCACATCTCTTTAATGGAAAAAACTCATAGCCTTCTTGAGATAGAAATACCTTGGTTCACTTCAGAGGACGGGCAAGGAGGAAACAGGGAAATAACCCTACTCTAGACTGGAGGAGGCTTCCCCCAGCAGAGAGTTAGTGGAGCAGAGCATTTAGTAGGGTCCTGTGGCAGGACGGCCTGTAGGCGAGGTCAGACAATAGTCCACACGTGCAGTTTCAGGTTAAAGCAAATGTTGAGTGTTTTTATTTCTTCACAGCTTAACTAAACATTTGGGCACACTGTCCCTTTAAGGCAAAACAAAACTTATAAAAAGAACACATACTCCCCATAGGGAGAACTTGCAAAACACTTCAAGCCCTATCTATCGGGCTGGCTGGCTTTGTCCAGTTCCCAACCCTTAAACATACACCACAATAGTCATGGAACAATATCAGAGTTCTTACTGTGTCTTTGTGTGGGATTCTGTGTCCCTTAGAGAGAGGGTAGGAAATCCATCTGAATAGCAGCTTGCACAGGACAGCTCTGTAGTCTGAGTCAGCTACAAGCATTAGCTTCCTTATCAAGCTGGTTGTCAGCTGTCTCCACTTACTTCCTGATGGCCCAACTATTCTTACTGGGTTAACCTTCTGAGTGCTGGATGAAGCACTCAGATGTATGTTTCCCAGGCATAATTATCAGTACCTGACTTCACCCTGTCACAGGTCCCCTCCACAAAAGATAAGTGGATAGAACGGCGGTGATCTCTCCCCCCCCCCCCACCGTATTATTATTTATTTATGTCTCCTTATTTATGTTGTAAATGTTCATATTATGTTTTACACCATCACGGTATAAATAAAAATGCAGATTTAATCTCTATTTTGCCACTGTTTCTGCACTGTATACCTCAATGGTTCTCGTCTTATTTTTCTGTACCCTATTAAAAACTACCCCACCCCTGTAAAACTTAACTAGAATTATAGCAAATGATAACTATAAATAACAAACGATATACTAACTACAGACCAGTGATGCCCAACAGGGGTTTGGGAACCTTTAGGGGTTTGTGAGCTTCCCCCAAGGGGTTCATTAAAAAAATGTAGTGGCGGATTCCATGCAGGATAGTGGGTTCCTGAGCTTGTGTGGGGACTTCGACACTTAGTGCGACCCCAAATTGCACCTTAGCATGGGTGGTATAATTGTGGGGCGTGACTTTGGAAGCTCCCATTGTAATTACAGCTATAACACCCACGCTGTCTGTGCACACTGAGGTGCAGATTGGGGTCTTATTAAGTGTGTGTTCCCCCACAAGCTCAGGACACTATACTGCCTGGGATCGGTGAAACAGATTTTTTTTTAGAAATTGTCTGATGAGTTGGCAATACGATTTATTAATTAGTGGCTAGCGGAACAAATATTTTATAGCAGGGGGTCCACAATGTAAAATAGGCTGGGAACCACTGATATAGACTATAAATAACTATAATACAGGCATACCCCGCATTAACATACGCAATGGGACCGGAGCATGTATGTAATGTGAAAATGTACTTAAAGTGAAGCACTCCCTTTTCCCCACTTATTGAAGCATGTACTGTACTGCAATCGTCCAATACGTGCATAACTGATGTAAATAACGCATGTGTAACAGGCTCTATAGTGTCCCCGCTTGCGCACAGCTTCGGTACAGGTAGGGAGCTGGTATTGCTGTTCAGGACGTGCTGACAGGCGCATGCGTGAGCTGCCGTTTGCCTATTGAGCGAGATGTACTTACTCGCGAGTGTACTTAAAGTGAGTGTCCTTAAACCGGGGTATGCCTGTATATAACAATAGAACGATTTCTGTAACTAACAATAACTCCTGTATAACCAGCAAGAATAATCTTCCACTCACTCTCCCTTCTTTTTCTTCACTAACACCCTCCTGCTTCTGCTCACAAGCCCACACCAAGCACAGAAACAATCTCACGACCCTTCATATTGCTCCAGTTTTGCAAAAAAAAGAATTCTGGACTATAATTTTCACAAAAGAAAAAAAAAAGCTAAATGAAATGCATTGTGAGCGTTTGAAGTGTGATATTACTGGTTTTCTGGGTAATTGAGTCCTATATTTAATAGAGTTCAATTTATGTAAATTAGATAGGCTGTGGTGCTTTTGTTCCAAAACATTTTTGCGAGCACTTCATTAGAAGGGAATGAGAAGGACTGAGTAAAAGGAGCTTGAGCAATAATGTGTTGGTGAGGGAGCCAGACACTGTAAGCCTTTAGCAGATTTAGGAATGCCGAAGGACAGAAAACACTTAGGGACCGAAATAAGTAAAACCTATCATTTTAGGGACACAATTGCATATTGCACAAATGAACACATTTAAATAATAATGTTAATTTGCCATTGACTACTCAGTGCACTGCTGCATTTTCCCTTTTGTGAAATTTCCATTATGTGGCACAGGTATAACATTAGTGCCAGTGAAAATGGAAAGTGAATGGTTTAAGGTTCCTAATGTGAAATAAATGATATTGCACCTTATATCACTAATTTGTGAGATAATTGTTATAAAAGGTGGATTACCTCAGGCTATTGTCACTGAATAACAGGACATCCATCACCACAATGAATTCATATAACAATGTATACAATATTCCTCTCAAAAGATTGAAACACAGCATTGCATGTAGAACATGGCACTTTAACTGTGCAATACATACAGTACAGGGGCAGTTTCATCAAGCAACAGCACCTGATCCGGCATTAATTCCCATTGAATGGGAGTGAACGCCGAATCGGGTACACTATACCGTACCAGCGCTTGATAAATCTGCCCTAGAGTGTATATTTTTCCAAACATATGATGTGAAATTTATTGCCCAGCAAATAAAACAGCAATCTGCCCTTGGTCCTCCGTTTTTTTTTTATATCGGTGGAAAGCAGTAATATTTGGAGATGCACCACGTTTATTTCAACTTTGGGGAGTCCTTGGTTACGAGTGTAAGGATCAGTGAACCGTGCGCCCTCGGCGCGCTCCCTGCTTACCCCAAGCCGTGACCGGGTGCTCCACTTCCTCCGCCTCCTGCAGCACGTCATGTGCGCCAGCAACTACCAGCTGCTGCACTACGGTTGCGCGCAGATCCCGCGCGGAGGTAAATACTGACTCTTGTGGTCCCGCCTCAAGGTTGCGGCCATGCGGTGATGTTACTGGTGCGCGGTGCGCGTTCAACGCGTGCAAGCACCGCACCACCTGTCCTCATCAGGGATTCTCCCCATACCTGCCTCCTGCATCTGAACAGCCTACCCCAGTCAGCCTTACTGACGTGTCTCCTTACAGCCTGCAGTTCTCATTGCTCCCTATATATGCTCAGCCTGCCCTCTGGCAAATTGGCTGAGCATAAACCTTTGTTGTTTCGAAGTGTTCA
Organism: Ascaphus truei; assembly: GCF_040206685.1. Classification (NCBI taxonomy): domain Eukaryota; kingdom Metazoa; phylum Chordata; class Amphibia; order Anura; family Ascaphidae; genus Ascaphus; species Ascaphus truei. Next base: position 317,492,556 of record NC_134485.1, read on the forward strand.
CTGCTACTCTTGCCTCCACAGTCTTGTTTTGCTCCTTTGTTCCTAGCTCTCTGTTCTTGACTTTGGCTATCTCTCTGGTCTCTGCTCTTCTGTACTCTTCTATACTCCTGACCCTGGCTACCAACGATGATCCGTATCTCTCCAACCCCGACCTCGGCAAAGTACCACGACGATCCACAGCTCTCCAATCCTGACCATGGCTATAGTACCTGTAACGACCCACACCTCTCCAACCCCGAACTCGGCAAGTATCTTTGACTATCTTTACTTCTCCAAACCCGACCCGACTACCTCGACCAATCTACACTCCAGACGCGCCCACGGGTGGCATTATATATCAATCTCCACCTCGGCCCGCGGTCACGCCTTGTTTTCTCAGTATGCTCAGCCCCACAAACATGGACCCCGCTGAGGTGGGGCGAGTCTTGAGCACGCACGCCAGCATGTTCTCAAAAATTGAGAAATATTTAGAGCAGAACGACCGACGCATGGACCTACTACAACATTATCTCCTGTCTCTCACTGACCGGGCACAAGCCCCTATCCTAGTCCTGTCCCTTCAGGTCCTTCTGCTGCCACATCACCCCTTATGCCTATGACTTTGACATCTGAACCCCCGACTTCCGACACCCAAACATTATGGTGGAGATCCCCACGAATGCCGAGGGTTTTTGAACCAATGCATCATTCAGTTTGAAAAGATGCCTTCTCAAAGATCCAAGGTGGCGTACATCATTTTGCTACTCACCGATGATGCCCTGGCTTAGGCTTCACCCATCTCCAAGAAGCACATTGTAAGTAGCAGGACAACTGAAGTTTAAAAGGAAGGACCTCTTACCCTAACAGATCATCTTCTCTCCTCAGGTAAATCCCATATTTGAATCCTGTCTCATTCAACCCTTTGCTGGGTGTATTTTAGTATATGCAACTGAAACATGCTAGGTAAATCCCATATTTGAATCCTGTCTCATTCAACCCTTAATTTAATTAAGCTTTCACACCTAGGCAGGGAACACCCTGTAGAAAAACCATCTGTTTGAATATGCCTCAGATGTGCTAATTAAGCAGACTGAACCTGTCAGGTGACTTTTTAGGCCCATTTAAACCTAGGCAGAACAGCACTTAGCTGCCTGCAGCCCATCTCCAAGTAGCACATTGTAAGTAGCAGGACATTGAAGTTTAAAAGGAAGTTCAAAAGAACAAGAAAAAACACAAAAGCGCACCAAGATGAGAGATAGATATTGTATTAGCAACAAATAATAAAATTAGTAACTTACATATAAAATTTCTTTAATAATCCCCGATTCTGGTGTCTATCACAGGAGTAGGGCATCACATAGGAAGTATGAAGGGTAATCTCAGTTCTGAGAGATCAGACTCGCGCGCTGGGGCTGTCTCTGTTCACTCTCCTGTCCTCCACGTGTGGTAGCGTGGTGCAGAGTGTAGCACACATGTGCAGGAACCGGGACCTTCAATAGGTGTCCTTAGGATGCCTGTCCGTTTTTGATAGCATAGAAACGATCGGAAATAAGCAGGAACAGTACACTTGAGTGTGTACTGGTGGTGGGTAGTAAAACCGCCAGCCACAACAGTCGCGACGCGTTTCGTTTAACAAAGTAAACTTCTTCAGGCAATATCTGGGACACCTGTTTAGGGGTCCTTTATAGGTCTAATTCTGTGCGTCATTGGTTAATACCTAATGGCTGCATGGCCAATCAGGCTCATATACTGATAGGGGCGGGCCACAATAGGAAGACCTCCCTGTTAGTGCATTTAATCCAGTAATGAATTACACTAATTGAGTATATATATAAGTGTAAATAGAAAGGTAAACAGACCTTAAAGGGGAGCCAAAATCATGTGTCCCAAATAGTCAAGTGCAATAAAATATGCATAGTAGTAGCATAAAAAACAAAGTATATGTGCATACTGGATAACAACATTAATAACATTAAATGACATATAAATAACTTTTAAAATAATATGGGAAATAGAACAAATGGAAAGGTGGGTGGGGGGAGGGGAAGAATTGAAGAAAAAGTGGGGAAAAAAAAAAAAAAAAGGAGGTAGAGAAAAAAAAAAAAAAAAAAAAGGGCTTATAAAATGAATAAAAACCACTGTAATGATAAAGTAGCTAAAAAAATCAGATAAAAAACAGATAAAAAAGGGTATTGGACCAATGAAGTTCAAAAGAAGTGAAGAAGTGGACAATACCTACTGGCCCTGATTCCTGCATTTGAACTACACTGGAAAGGAGGATATTATCTATCCCAGACTGCACATCTCAGCCCGTTACTATTGCTATGATGCCGCCTTTACTATTTATATTTGCTATGACCTCAGTTCTTCTCAAATTATGCACTTCTTTCTACCAGCCTCAGTATGTCTCTAACTTTTTTCATATATCTCCATCTCTCCTTCCTTCACCACTTCTCAGTTCACATGAACTACTTTCTTATCTGCGCCCTCTGACACTACACAGCTACAGTACATCCCCTGCACTAAATCACAACCCTACAAATCATCCTCACACATTCTCTTTCTTTCCATGCTTCTCCTCCTTGCTTCTGGGGATATCTCTCCCAATCCTGGCCCATGCCTTATTCCTACATGCTCTCATCCTCGCCTGCCAAATACAACCTCTACTCCTTCTGTTGTGAACCCCTCTAAGCTCATACCCATCCCCGCCACCCTCCCTCCTCTCTCCCTTTCTCCTGTGCCCTTTGGAATGCTCGCTCCCTTTCTAACAAGTTCCTCTCTGTGCATGACTTCTTTCTCTCTCACTCTCTGCTGCTATTTGCTATAACTGAGACATGGCTCACTCAGTCTGACTCTGCACTGGAAGCTGCCCTCTCTATGGGGGCCTTTCTTTCTCCCACACTCCGCACCCAGATGGCAGAGGTGGAGGTGTGGGGCTCCTGCTCTCCTATCTCTGCCATTATCGAACCCTTCCTATTCCTCCCTTTCTTGCTTTTCCCCCCTTTGAGGCTCACACTGTCCAGATCTTCTCTCCTCTCCCTGTCCACGTGGCGGTCATCTATTGCCCACATACCTCTACTCATCCCCATTCTGTCTTTCTCTTTCACTTTGAATCCTGGCTCTCTTTCTTTCTCTTCTCAGACTCCCCTGTTCTTCTCCTTGGGGACTTCAATTGCCACATTGATTACCCCTCTCTCCCTTGGACTTTCCACTTTCGCTCTCTGTAACCTCTTCTTTTGGCCTTCAACAGCGGACTGCAGCCAGCACCCACAAGGATGGCCACTACCTAGACCTGTTTTTCACTCTCTGATTTCTCAATTTCCCCTTTTCCTCTCTCTGATCATCACCTCATCTCATTCTCTCTCTCTCTCGCTTCTCCCCTTCTCCACCTCCAGCTACCCCTCGGTTCTGCAGAAACCTGCGCTCTATTAACCTACCAGCCTTTGAGTCCACTTTATGCTCCTCCCTCTCATCTCTCAGCTCAGCTACAGACCCTGACAACCTGGTCAGGAACTACAACTCTGCCTTATCCATCTCTCTTGATTTACATGCTCCACTTTCTCTCTGCCGTCCTCGCCCTTCGAAACCCCAGACCCTGGCTAAATTCCCACATGCGCATGCTGCATTACTCCACTCGTTCCTCTGAACGCATCTGGATGAAATCTCACACTCTCGCAGACTTCCTTCACTACCAATTTATGCTATCCTGTTTCAACTCTGCCATCTCTCAAGCTAAACAAACCTACTTTTCGTCACTACTCAATACGCACAAGACTAACACACGCCGACTCTTCTCTGTCTTTGACTCTCTACTCAAACCACCCTCAGCTGCCTCTTCTTCGTCCGCCATCTCACCTCAGGACTTTGCTGTCTATTTTAAGGAAAAGGTGAATCCATACATCAGAACATCCCCTCTGTTTCCTCCTCCCATCCTACACCGCCTCCTAACTCTCCTCCTGCCTTTCTTGACTCTTTTTCTACTGTCTCAGAGGAGGATGTGTCGCTGTGGATGGCCTCTTCTCCCTCTACCACTTGCCCTCTTGACCCCATTCCCTCCCATCTCCTAAAACCTCTTGGTCCTACTATAATCTCTACTCTCCCACACATTTTTAACTGCACCCTCTACTCTGGTACCTTTCCATCCTCCTCCAAGCATGCAACAGTTATACCATTACTCAAAAACAGCAAGCTTGACCCTACCTGTCTTTCTAACTATCGACCTGTCTCCCTCCTGCCTTTTGCCTCTAAACTCCTTGAATATCTTGCATTCTCTCGCTTGCTCGATTTTCTCAATACCTATTCTCTCCTTGACACTCTACAATCTGGCTTCCGCACTGTTCACTCCACTGAAACAGCCCTCACTAAAATAACTGATGACTTCCATGCTGCCAAAGACAGAAGTCATTACACTCTGCTCATATTACTTGACCTCTCTGCAGTATTTGACACCATGGACCACCCTCTTCTCCTTCACAGTCTCCATACTCTTGGTATTTGGAACAAAGCTCTATCCTGGATCTCCTCTTACCTCTCCCATCATACTTTCAGTATCTTTTCTACTAAAACTCCTCCTCCTCTATTGATCTCTCTGTGGGGGTACCCCAGGGTTCTGTCCTTGGACCTCTTCTCTTTTCTCTGTACACACTTTCTCTAGGTGACTGTAACAGGGGACTTATCCCTGTTCAGAATATGCCACTAATCCAGCAGTGTGTTGGTTAATTGGATCCAGCAGTTAACCAAATTCACCTGGCTGATTAGAGGTTTGTTAGAAAAGCCTGCCTTTGAGACAGGGAGAGAGATTCTTCCTGAGCTAACATGTGAGCTGAGCTGACCCAGGAAGCAGAAAGACAGAGAGTTCCCTAGTCCACAACTGGGCTGACCTGTGTAACAAACAGATGTCTTGAGCGGCAAACAGACTGCACGCTGCCAGCTGGACACAGGCAATAATACTTCTAAACCTGGATCCTGACATTACCTTAGCACACAAGGGCAGACACCAGGAGAACAGAGAAGCCTCCCCCCAACAACTACAAGAGACAGATAAGATCTCTCTCTCTCTCTCTCTGTCTCTCTCTCTGTCTCTCTCTCTGTCTCTCTCTCTGTCTCTCTCTCTGTCTCTCTCTCTGTCTCTCTCTCTGTCTCTGTCTCTCTGTCTCTGTGTCTCTCTCTCCGCTTTTTCCTCTGTAATATCACAAAGATACGCCCGTTGCTTGACTGCTAAAACTCTGACTCAGGCCCTCATTCTCTCCCGTCTTGGTTACTGTAACCTCCTGCTATCCTGCCTTCCTGCCTCTCACCTGTCTCCCCTACAATCTATCCTTAACGCTGCTGCCAGTATCGCTCTACTCTTTCCTAGATCTGTCTCCCCTCCTGAAATCCCTCTCCTGGCTTCCGATTAAATCCTGTATCTCACACTCAATTCTCCACCTCACTTCTAAAGCTTAACACTCTTCTGCCCCTCCTTACATCTCAGCCCTAATTTCTCGCTGTGCACCATCCCGACTCTTGCGTTCTTCTCAAGGATGTCTTCTTTCTACCCCCTTTGTATCTAAAGCCCTCTCCCGCCTTAAACCTCTCAGTGACTGCCCCTCACTTCTGGAATGCCCTTCCCCTCAATACCCAACTAGTACCCTCTCTATCCACCTTTAAGACCCACCTTAAGACACACCTGCTTAAATAAGCATAGGAATAGCACTGTGGATAATACTGGACACATGATACATAAAAATTGGCCCCCTGCAGACGCACTTACCAGAATTCCCTCCTACAGTCTCTGTACGTTCTATCTAACAATTAGATTGTAAGCTCCTCGGAGCAGGGACTCCTTTTCCTTAATGTTACTTTTATGTCTGAAGCACTTTTTCCAATGACCTGTTATTTATATCATTTGTTATATATATGATTTACTACTGTGAAGCGCTATCTACATTAATGGCGCTATATAAATAAAGACATACAATACAATACTCTACAATTTGGAAACAAAGATCGGACCTCACACAGGATATCGGACAGTTCACCCACGACACACCTTGTTGCAAGGTAACTGCGGCTTCTTCTCTTTTCCACATTTCCCAGGGGAATCGACCTGTCGCTAGATAAGCCCTTGAGTTCCGCACTATGGCTGCTGAGACCGGATGGAATAACGAGGCATTGTCGGTTGCCTTCTGGCAAAGTCTCTCGGAGACTTTAAAGGATGAACTTGCTGCACATGAGCGCTCTATGGATCTCTAAGAGCTTATCATCTTATGCATCCGCGTTGATCAATGGTTGCAGGAAAGGAGGTCCGAAAGATCCCGTCATCGCCAACTTACTCCGAGATACCATTCTCTTCATGCTGGTACGTCTGAATCCCTTCAGCCAGATATTCCTCGCTATGAGGTCCAGGGGAATCACATTGGGAACACTCTCCACCTCCCCTACATAGATCAACCTTGCTAGCAAAATATGGATTGAAAAGAAAATCGAATCTGAAACATATTAAGATTGATGAGTCTGCTAGACCTACAGCCCCAAGATTCATTACTAACTTTAACCAATCATCACGTGAAATTGGGAAAATTCTCAATAAGCACTTGGAAATTCTGAAGTATGACCCCACATTTGGGGTCCAGCTTGCCAGATAAGGTGTCAGTAGTATTTCGCAAAGTTCGAAGTATTAAGAACATACTGGCACTTAGTAGGGTGATTAGTGATGTGGCGTCCACTGCAGTAACATCTAGGGTTCATGGAAACTATAGATGTGGCAGGACACGCTGCATTAGGCCGCGCCTATTGTGCCCACGACCGCGACGCGTGACGTCCCCCGTCGCCGCTTGCAAAAGTTGTATTTCGCTTTGCGGCGGCGTCGCGGGCGACCCGGGCATTGATTGGTTCAGGGGCTATCACATGAGGCGACAGCCCATGAAAAATCAAATATTCCAGGCTTCTGAAAATCGCGTCACCACGTCACTTTGTTGCCATTACTATAAGCGCACGTGGTGGCGACAATGCATTTGTTTTCATGCGATGTCGCATCGCCGTAACTATAAGCCCGGCCTTACTTGCAGGCATCTAGTAATATCGAACCAGTTTGTCTTGTCTGTTAAAGCTGCAGTTCAGTCAATATCCTGCATGTGTGTTTTTTTTAATAAATCAGTTCTGTAGTAAGAAAAAATACTTTTAGCATTTTCTGTTTTTAAAAAAACAACTTTGAAAGACCAATTTTCTTGTATTCTATTTTAACAGCCATTTACTAAGGCACTGCCCCTTCATGTCCTGTCACAAGCCCTGGCACACCCCTTTGTCAGCCCTGCCCTCCCTCTAGCACTTGTCTGTGCAGGATTGCTCATGAATATTCTGCCAGTCAAGCAGATTATAAACAAATGCCAGCTTTTAATATGTCACCAAATTTCGCCTATCAATACATGGAAAACGAATTGACCTGCAGCTATACAGTTCTTTAGCTAATTAGAGATTGCCCACATGAAACTATTGAAGTAAAAAAATAAATGCAAAAAAAAAAAAAAAAAAGACTGAACTGCAGCTTTAAGGAGAGCACGCAAAGGGTTTTGGGATCTATAAATTGCCTCAATTTGTCTGTCATTTATCTTTTGTTTTGCAGCTGTGGCCAACAGTATGTTGGTCACACTACACGTCCACTATGTGCTCGGTTCCTATAGCACCATAGAAGTATAGTGAATGGTGCAATTACTCATAACATCTATAGGCACTTCAATTCGGTGCATAATAGGGACCCTGCATCATTAATAATTCAAGGATAGGAATACATCTTTGTAAACGTGAGACTTATTGGATCTACCAGATTGCCACTATGGCACCTGGTGGATTCAATGAGTCTCTCGATACCAGTACTATCGTTTAGGTGTTATACTGGAACCAGGGTCACGTGTGATGTATGAATAGCTCCAGTTAGCTTTAGCTCAGCCCTCTTTCCAAAGCACACCAAGTCCTGTTATATTTTCTTCACTTTATTAGGAAAGCAGTAGTAAATACAGGCACTTCTGGATGTGATGTTGTGTTGGGAAAGTGTTTCTCTGTGGATGCTTTGTAGTTAAGGGCAGGTAAAAAAAGGATTGGGCCTTGCCAGAGGAGTGAAACATGAAACGTACTCACTCACTCAGCCAAAGTCAGGAAGTAAAAGAAAGTGTGTACTGCTTGTGACACAGGGATAGGGGGTCAGGCTAAACCAACTGTCAGCAGGGACGGAGGGGAATGGTAGAATAGCCCATTCTGAGAAGGATCTCAGAGGTTGCTGTAGCAACTCACAGACTTCATGCAGTCAGGAATGGCAACATTGTATAATCACACAGGCACAGAGTGTGTGTTCAGAGCAAATACATGCAGCTGAAAATGAGGAACTGACAGGCAGAAGCTGCAAATTAGGGGGGTGAACAAAGAGAACAGAAATGGGAATACTTGTTCCAGGACAGTTGTTCTCCTTCTTCCTTTGAGAGATGGGGTAATATACTATAATCTTTGATCCTGTCTAGCTCTGGCTCTTTGTGCTCAATGTTCTCTTTAAATACCTGTGGGTCCTATATTATTACTTATACTGCTTTGTGTAGTGATATGAAGATTACTGTTATGGTGCTTTTTGTTTTAATCTCGAACAACATGGGAGAAATTATGTCTAGTTATATATTTTATATGTTTTGCGAAGCTGGTATTTGCACATTTTAAGTCTAGTAAGGATATATGTCTAAATTCTATTATTATTTCTAAAATGTTGTTTATACTAATGGAGATTTTTCTCTCCCTACAGTATCTCTGTATACCGTGATTGTAGTCTTACTTGTCTCTCTTTATTTGCTACTCTATTTCTAGGGTTCCAAATTTTAGGTAATTTTGCAATGGTTATTTCCCTCCGCTTTTCTGATTGTTTAGAACTAATTACTAATTTAGTGGATGGCTGTGAACGGGTTGCTAGGCAACCGGGAGGGTATTTAAGACTATATACTGCTAGAAGCAAGTATCCTTTGAAAAAGTTACCTGTGAGTGACGAAACGCGTCAGGACGTAGGCAGCATCATTGCGTCATCACTGAGGGATGGTGTATCGTGGCCGGATCGCGTCTCTGAAGTTGGAGGAGGCTAACAGCATTTACTGCTCACTAGAGCTAGCTGGTGTGCTGGGACTTTAACATCAAAGACCCAGGCTCTTCCCGGAGCTCTGTGAAGTTTGCAGAGGACTCTATTTGTGGACTTTGACAGCTCTTCTACCGGATGTGGCAGTGACAATTGTTGTTCACAACTGCTTTATTTGTGCTTCTCTTGTAGTGAGCCTGTTTCCTCCCCCTATCCCCCCTTTCTTATTAAATGTAAATGATTTTATGCTATGGGCTGTGCACTTTCTTTTTCTTGTGTTTTAGATTCCTTGCTGGATTTGGTTCATTCCCTTGAAAGAAGCCTTCGCTCAGCTTGAAGTTGTGTTCTACATTAAGGACATGCAAAGGGACTGGTTTTTATAATTTTCTTTTTATTACACTTTGTTAATATTGTATTGTTTGGGGTTTCTTGTTAGTCTATGTCCTTGGGCTGTTTTTGTGTTCTAGATACATATTTACTTAATTGTTTCTTTAGAGGTTGACTTATTTATTATTAGTTTATTACTATTATTATTTTTGTTTGTCACGTGACGCGACTGTTTGTTTTTATATATATATATATATATATTTATATATATATATATAATATATGTAAATATATACATATATATAAAAACATATACATATATATATATAATATACATATATATAAATATATACATACACATACGCTCAGATAGAATTCGGTTACACAACCCCTGTGATTTAAAGTTTAGACTATCTTTTCTTATGCTTTGTACAGAACCATTCCTTTTGAAAAGCAGCACAGTTTGGATGCAAAACATCACAAACTCTGGTGGCTATGTAGGAAAAAATGTGCCAAAATCCTAGGCAAAGAAAACATATTACATATGTAACCCATGTTCCCACCCCACCGGTCGCAGATTGGACCTCTAGGGTGTAGTGAGGGTTGGCTACATGCATGTTGGTGGTGCATACCTGTGAGGAACAGGAGGGCTTGAGTCTCCCGCGTTGGTATTGGGGATAACAGGGACAGGCTTCTGGGGTATATGCCTCCCTCTTCTTAGCAGTCCGTGTGGTGCAGCGCCTCCATCTCTATAAGCCCCAGGGATATGGGGTGGGACCCTTCCAGAGAAACCCTGATCCCAGGGCGAATGATCCAGATCTCACACACAGTCTTAGATAAAAGCAGCAATGTCTCTTTATTGTCCTTAACACAGCACTCAAGCAGCAGTTCATGCACCGCAGCAGTTCATATGCAGCAGTGCTTCTAATCGTAACCAGGTCTATTCCTCTACTCCTCTCCTCCAGGCTGTACCCTAGCAGGATGGGCTGTTTGGGGCTTCAATACCCGAACCCCCACCTCCAGGATGTACTCTCTGGGTGAGGGTAGATCTCCCCTCTCACCCCCTCAGCAGGGTGAGGGGCATTGGTCTACAGCACTACAGTGCTATCAGCTCTAGTCAATGTGCTGAGCGTCTCCTTCAAACTCCCCGACCATCTCTCTCTGCTCCAGCACTCTCTGCTCCCAGGACAGAACTTAACTACTTGTCTTACTCCACTCCCAACCAGAACTTAACTACTTGTCTCTTACAGGAGCAGGCAGGACTAACTTTAGTCAGCCCCACCCCTCATGATGTCAGCAGGACCTCCCCTCTGTCTCAGGCCAGCAGACAGAGTCAGGGGCCGGCCTCTATCACTCAAGGCAGGGCTTAATGTGGGGAAAAAACCCATGATAACTACTGGTGGCCTGCCCTTAACAGGACTTACACCAGTAGGAGAAAGATATATAGCCCCCATTTCTCACCGAGGCTACACATACATAACTACAATAATAATATAATGAATTTCTAAAGAAAGAAGTGTGGTACGAAATGCATATATACAATCCCAGTCCCATTCCTAATAATAATTATAATAACAATTTCACAAAAGCTGTATGAGTACAACAGCTTAACAAAGGTGCTAGACCGAAAGTACAGTATGCACTTCCCCCACACAAATAGCCTATTCACAAGCTCCTTGGTATAGCAGAGCAATACAGAACAAATTAATAGTGAACAGTGAGTTCTGATTCATTTTAGTTACCGTTAGCTACCAATACATGTGAATGTGTATATGGGGTATGCATGTAATTAGTATAAAAAACTAATCAGTTAGATGAACAACTCATTCTGGCTTTCCATGTTCATCATCTTTAATTTACAGCCTGACCCTGAATGAATGTAAAATATTAGCAATTTGTTCATTTGTTTAAAAAAAAATCATATTTTCTTCGGTCATGAAGAAATTAAAAAGCTCTTAATAGTGTTATTTTTAATACACTTATTATTTAGCATGACTTGTCGAAGCATGATTATATAATGAAAACAGAATGGAGGACAATAATTATTGATGCACAAGAGGAATTATATCCCACTTATATATGTAGCCTAGCCTCCGACCGCTACCTATTTCCCTGGGCCCTACTAGTGTGAGCCCTGTTAGGCACAGGCAGTGGATGGGTTAATTCCTCTAGAATACCTAGTGTGCTATTGCAGCCTTGAATACCCTTGTGTATCCAAGGGCGAGCCTAGCAACAACTAGAGAGTGTCAGTCTGGGGGAGGTACTAGCTGGGTGACATGTGCAGATGTGACACCTGTCAGTATCAGACCTGCCCTGTTATTGGGCAGGGTTACAAGCCCAACCCCAGGGTATATAAACTGTCTCTCTCCCAAAAGTGGGCATGTCTCTTCCCTCCCTCTGTGGAGTGAGCAACAGCTACCCTGTGTCCCATAAGTGGATACAGGAGGAGCACAATAAGGAAACTTAGATGGGCCTCAAGCCTTTAAGTAACCTTCCAGGGGGAAGCAAGAAAGGAATGCACTGCTGTAAAAACTAACCAATGCAATAAATAACATGGAACCATATGCAAGTGTGAATCACTGTCTGGGATATGGAAAAGTGTCAGCATGGACCATCTTACTACCACAGGATCCACGCTGATTGGAGGCACTGCCAAAGAATAAGATACCCTGTAAACCTGTCCTGATAATCCCCACATCATCGCGGAAGTACTCAGCCTCCTGTTACCTCACAGGTTTGCACCACATCGCACGAAAGTCATTAGTAGCAGACCAGATCTCACTTAGGGTGGGTGTAAAGGGGCAACATATATACTGTATATTTTATTGTGTTTCTGTATTTCAGCCATACCCAATGAAGGACCCTAGTTGGTCCAATAAAAGGTATCATACCACCCTCTCCCTCTACCTCTTTTGTTACTACATGGACGAAAGGATTAACATGGCTACCCACTTTTCTTTGCTTATTATACATACTGTGAAAAGAGCACTGCATAGTTAGCAATGCTAACATAAGTGCTTAATACATAGCGTTATAAAATAGCACAAAAACTTTTCCAGCAAAAAATACTAAAAAAGACTACAGCTACAAAATTATAATTCACGGGACAATTAATTTGCATATAGCATAGATACCTTACATTTCATGATTCACTTTTTAATGGCATCCATGGTAAGGATTATATTTAATATATTATTATTCTTACGTCAAACATTTTATTTTTTAGAACCATAATTATTTAACATTTAAATTCATATTCATTGAAAGAGAGAGAAATCCATTTTTAGTCAAGCAGCTATTGAATTATATACCTCCTAGAACACTAATCTATACAACATGCAAGAGAAATACCTGTGAACACATCCAAAAGACACGTGGAATAAGCAGGGCTGGTGCAAGGGTATTTGGCACCCACCCTAGACAAACCTTCAACCCTACGGCGCCTCCCCCTCTCTCTCACATCCCTCCCCCTCTCTCTCACATCCCTCCCCCTCTCTCTCACCTCCCTCCCCCTCTTGAATATAAAAAGCATGTGTATTATATTAGCATAGTTTCCAAGTATCTCAGGTGTGTTTACAGGTATCTTTGCACATGTTGTAAAAATGTTGTTTCTGGAGGTGTAGAAGTTTATGGGACTTATTAAATAGGTCTAATTCTCTCTATCGCTGTTTCAGTGTCTGGATCAAAAAGGCTTGTTGGAAATGTGATTTTTGCTCATTTTTTTTACCAATGCAAAATTTCACGATTTTGGAAATTCAGAAAAAATATGTTAAAATATTTGTGAGCCACCTTTGGACACATTCACACTTCTCTACCCAGGCTCTTTGTGAGGAGGAATAATCAAGTAATAGAGGTCTCTGAAGTGAAAATAACCCTATGCAAGTGTAGCCATGTCACCGGTGGCTACTAGTTTGTTTCCCTCCTGACAGTAAACCCTGGTACAATCAGGTTGCCACTAGTTGGTATGGGGTTTTCACCCTTCCCATGGTACTGCATTTGACTGACAGCAGGGGGTGGTACTGTGGAGGGAGAGGGGGATTGGCTCAGTATTAAAGGGGTTGCACCCCATATGGCCACACCCCTGACCTCACTGGGGAGGCAAGGGGTTAACTGGACTGCGGTCCAGTAATGTGTTTTTCCCTGCTTCAGCCCCCAAATGTGTATTCCCTTGTAACCACGTATTTTTCCCAAACCAGTGTCTGCACCAACACTCACACTGGGATCCGTTCAGGAATAGAAGGGTTAATAGTTAGGAAGTGGTTATAGCCCTTTGTTCCATTTTCCTGCCTTTACAGGCTCCAGTTTGCAGTTCCCATAGGTCGCCATTGCAGCTCCATACAATCCTATGGCAAATCTGGCGATTTGGGCCCGTTTCCGTAGAAGACCTGCAGGTGGCGCCCGAGAGGAGGAGTGGCGGTTCCCCATTGTAAGTCAATGGAGCCATTCATTTTAATGGGGATTCCTCGACGTCGACCTCCAGGAACGAGTTGGCAGCCATCCAAACCGCAGACCGCAGAAGCGGATACATTTTCTAAAAAAGAGCTTTTGATCACATTAGTTCAAGGTCAAACACAATTGGCGTGGGAAACTTAGGTTCTAGGGCACCAGGAATAAAATTCTTTTTGCCCCTAGACCCTAGGAACCCCCACGCATGACCACCACCGGGTCCGAGAATTAAAGACCCCCGTAAAGGGTCGCGCTCGCCACAAGGGTCGCGCCATTGACTCCAATGGTAGCGGAGGTCCCATTGAATCCCATGGCGGCGCTGGCCCATGCATTTCCTATGGCGGCACTGCCATGTTGATTCCAATGGGGGAGAACCTCGTGGCGTTAAAACGTCTAAGTCCGAAAGGGTAAAAAAGGTAAACACATATCTCCGGTTCTGTGAGTACCAGAGGGTTGGGATTTTGGTCGCATGTAGTCACTGTTCCGACATGACTGCATATCCATTTCCAGCACTCAATCAACCAGACGGAGTATGGGCAAATGTAAAAAGTTGTGGTTTTTCCTATAGACTTCAATTGCAGAATTTCCCCATTGAAAGCCTATAGCGGCGGAGCCCATTGACTTCAACGGCGGAGTTGCTCCAATGAAAGCCTATAGCAGCGGAGCCCATTGAATTCAATGGGAGAGTGAAAAGCAGAGATTTATTTTAGTATAGCGGAGGATCCTGCCTTAAAGTTAATAGGGAATTTTAGTTGGTTTTTGGTATCTCCGGTTCTGGGGGTCGTGGAGGGCTGAAACTTGGCCACCAGGACAAGGGTCCTCCGGCATGAGGACCTGGCAAGTTTCGGCCCACTCAGACCCCCAGAACGGATTATGTTAATAAAAATTGATATTGAAAAATGCAGTGTATTTTGAAGCGGGGATAAAAACCCACAAAGGTTTCTGACTCTGTTTAATGTAAATGCTCAGAGGGGCGACCCATTGTCTACAACAGACCCTCTGATCAAAGGCTCAGCCAGTTTGGCTGTATACATTAGAGCGGAGAAACGCCAGGCTTTAGTGGTCTGTAAGTGCTATAATTCACACTTACAAACAAAGGGTTTCCTGACCAGATGCAGGTCTGGTAGACATGTAGGTGCCCTGACTTTTTTGTGAGGCTAAAGAAATGAGACCCCCAGGGCCAGAGGTACGCATGTGCCAACTAGCTGGGGGCATGATCTATCAGTATGCCCACGATAGAGATTGGGTGCAGATAATTGTTCTCCAATGACTGGCACACAATGATAATGTATAGGACGGGAGTCACATAAAAACCCTATGCTCAGAGTCTTCGATTTTACCAAGTTCTTGATGCCTGATTGCTGTATGAAATGCCAATCCTGTACCTGATTGATTCCATACCCAACCCCTAAGTAAGTGTTTTCTTGTCTGTTATTTGTATTATCTTGTGTGTTCACCTATCTAGGAATAAACTATCTTTATTATATCTAAGTCGTGTTCAATTCAACCCAGTTATTTTGGTGTGTATTATAACCTGTCACTAGCTACTGTGACAGGTACATCCTGTTGTAGCTGGGACAACGGGGTGCCCGCCTTCTGCCTGTACTTAAGGGCAGGGCCGCCCTAAAGTTAGGAGTTGTTCCTTCCCCTTTGAGGAAGGCAGGTCACAGAACTGGGAGCCTGTGATTGGGACATTCCCTTGTGCTCTTCCCTCTGGGGGAGAGTGAGTGTGGACATACCTCTGCCTCCGCTAGGGAGATGGGGAAGAGCTAGGATGGCTGCGGGTGCCCTTGGACTGTAGTGGCGGTCCAGGGACCATCATCCGGTGAATCCTGAGAGACTGTATTGGGCAGATCCTGCCTTGTTCCTGTTACTACAGAGTATAGTAATAAACCCGTTGTTCCTGTTACTAAAGAGTATAGTAATAAACCCATTCCTGTTTGCAATATACCTACTGCCTGGTGCGTGACCTTACTGGGGGGTGAGAGGTAATAAGTTCTACCGTGGAAGATCACCTTCAGTTCCTGGAGTCCACGGCAGATGGAGGCGCTGCACTGATAAGGAGATATGTGGGGTATGAACCCCAGAAGCCTGTTACTGTGTCCCCACTATCATCGGTGGACGACTCAGCCCTCCTGTTGCTAGCAGGTATATGCACCATACACTCTGTAATGGCCCCTATCTGTGATTGGGTGGGGGAAACACCGTTACCCAATTTATATATTAGAAAAATAAATGCTTGTCTGGTCTGAAAAATAAGATTTTCATACTCCTATACAAACCATGTATCTGTGAGTTTCATTTATTCCCCTATTGTCATTACTGAGATCCTATGCCATGGACATCCCATTGTATAATGGTTACTGCGGCATATGGCATAATTGCAATACATTAGATTATATCAGAATAAGATGCATACAACATTATCTTATTACACTACAGTACTTCGCAGATTGTGAAAGTAAATTGAAGAATTAGCTGTAGTACATGTAGTAAAGAAGTTTCAGTTTTATAGTGTCATAAGGTTGAAAACAAGGACATTATCTCCATTCGTGGTATTTAGGGCTTTAGTCTGCTGCCTGTGACTACAAGGGCAAAGAATATGCTCATTGGTTCATGAAGGTGGTAATGGCTTTGTGTATTCAGTACAACCACTTCAGAAACTGATTTACACTGCAGGCAGTCAGTGCTCTACTTACTGTATTTCCCATCGGTTTGCTGAGAGCTCCCACAGCATGAAGTACATTACACAGAATAGCAGAGCCGGCAGCCCGACATTCACCACATAGGAGGAGAAGGAAGTGGTAAAAAGTGGGAGAAAGAACATGCTGCTGGGACAGAGAAAAGAATATAATTTACAAAAGAGAAAAATGGGAGGAGGTTGAAACAAATATAACACATTCTTGACACTAAGCCTTTTTATTATTGTCAAAACCATAGGTAACAGAAAGTCTGGATTTTCCAAAGAGACTATAATTTAATATTGTGTTACAAGGCAAAAAAATTATAAATATATATATATATACACACACACACACACATATACATATATATATACATATACATATACATACATATATATATATATTCATATATACATAGCACAATTGAGAGTGCTCCATTAAAATCAAATAGGGACTTTTTCTTCTTTCTGTATCCTCCTGCCCTATACCCCCTCCCCAGTATTCTTATTGTTGTACAGTTATTGAATTCTCAAAAAAAAACAAAACAATAAAATACGAGTATCAAAAATATAACAATAGTGACAATAAAAGCTTATTGTATTAGTGCCTTTGAGTAATATTTGATGTATCTCAATTTTTCTTCAATAATCTCATTTAGTGATGAACATGTACTCAAAGCAGTACAGAACTAAATACACATTGAGGGTTATTATCTTGTGATGTTTCAATGCCATAATGCCTCACTCAGCGCTATTACAGGTTAATGACAAACCCCCCACTGAATAAACAAGGCAACACAAGAGCAATACAAGTATAAATGCCACAAACATAAATAGAAACAATATAGTCTAAATACTTTTTTTTTGCAATGATGGGTACATTATAGCAAGAAACAGCCATGCCATATTCAATGTGCACATTTATCACAGTGAAGTAGCTTGGTAATGAAAAGTTATTCGCAAAGATGCAAATCAGCAATGTCTTCCTCACGGCATTTAAATTAAGTGTCGGCGGATCGCGTCAGGCCTCTGCAGTATCTCCTACCTTGTCTTCGGTGATGCATCACCATGGCAATGCAGTGTCAAATGACGCTGCGGGGTCATGTGACGTGATGTGTCTCCATGGCAACGCCCATCAAATGGCGCAGTGGGTCACATGACATCATGTCACCCAGCGTGTCATTTGACGCTGGATTTTAGGTAAGGGGGGTTCAAGCACAGGGGCTGGCAGGCAGAGTGGAGCAGCACACAAAGTTTGCGTACCCCTGTTCTAGCCAATAGTTATCAGTGGGCGCAAATGAACAGTTCATTTTTTCCACCTGCTTTAATATGTTATACACACCTGTGAAGTTACCCATATACGCCCTTCACTGATCCCATGCCTTTTTATAAAAAAGACACTTATATTTTAATGTCTGGAGAGTTCATGGAGCCACGAAAGAGATTGCGATAAAGATAGGTGGTTGCAAGAGAGAGAAGGTGAAAGAGTGCAACAGATAGGAAGAGAGAATAACTGAGAAATTGATGAGAGAAAGAGCATATGAGAGATGGGGAGAGAGAGAGACAGAAAATGGGAGAGAGTGAGAGAGAAATATAAAGGGGGAGAAAGACAAGGAGCCTGCAGAGAACAGTTAGATTGGGAGACCCGTTAAAAAGATGTATCTACATCATACAAAACCTGCTAATTCATTATGAACAGGAGATCCTAGTCAGGTATAGATTGGGCATGCACAGCATCATGTGACAACAACATTTAAAACTAATACACAAATAAAAGCGCTGTGACCCAACTAAACAACAAATGTGATAATGTGCTGTATAAGTACTTGTGATAAGATGACCAAAAGTTAGGCCAAACAAATTAAATGAAAGTGATGAATTGATCCCTTGGTAAAAGAAAATCAAATAATTCTGCTGCCAAGAGGATGAAGCATACAAGTGCTCACTAGTGCACTAGTCAGAAATACATGAATACAAATTTACTACAGTATATCCCTGGCGCTTTGATAAAGAAATACCACTTATCAGTCCAAATGTCACTTGGCTGTCCAAAAGCAATGTCCCAACAGTATCGATTAACCCAGCTGAGTCTAAAATAGTAGGGTTCCTTGGGAGATTTCAGCAGCAATTATCCTGCTATTATAGAAGAAAAAAACAGCAGAACATTGCGCAGCACTTGGGCTTGTTGTTGGTATATTCAAGCAGGAAAATAAATTGCCTACTTACAAGATGGTCTTTAGTACATTCAGTGGGGAGGATGTGTGTGCTTTAATTCCAGGATTTTTCTCCACGGCCCCCACGTGGTGTTTTGAATCTTCTAAGACGCTGAACACCTTCAAATCAAATTGAGGGCTTCTGATGCACATTTTTGGATT
Organism: Ascaphus truei; assembly: GCF_040206685.1. NCBI lineage: Eukaryota > Metazoa > Chordata > Amphibia > Anura > Ascaphidae > Ascaphus > Ascaphus truei. Next base: position 317,511,451 of record NC_134485.1, read on the forward strand.
CTTCAAGTGGAGGAAAAATATCAAATCTGTGAAAAAGTGCCATGTACTGTATATGACACTATTATTTGGTTCCATGCACCTCCGCAAGTCAACGTTCTCACACAACACAATGCCTGCTTGAAGCTAGAAGTCGACAAGTGTGTCTATTTAATAATATAAGATTGTATTATTCCATAATTATTTACATAATTGTATTTTGCATGAATAAAGAAAATATATTTTAATCGTAAATTTCAGTGGTGGCCCTGTAGATAGCATCAGTATGAGACTGGCAAAAGTATATCCTAGGTACCTAAAATCTGAGTACCTCTGTTCTAACGCATACAATGTTCTCTTGGAAGAACATCAAACTTAAATAAAATGTAACATTTAATACTAATACATGAAGACATATTAATAACAAATAATTAAAATGAAATAGGCAAGCTAGTATAGGTTACAGACCTGCTTTGTACAGGTATTAACTATGTATGTTCAAGCAGTGTAGTGGACAAAGACTCACTTCTATGCAGAAATCAATATTGAGCTCAGGGATGATCATGTAACTCCCTTTATATATACTGTATGGAGTCTCAAGTAAAACTTCAAACACAGAGCTTCTTGGACTAAAGAAGTACAATCTGCTTCTAGACGACCAAAGGTTTGTGTGTATAATGTATATATATATATATATATATATATATATATATATATATATATATATATATATATATATATATATATATAGTGTTCGACAAACCTATACATTTGCTCGCCCCGGGCGAGTGGATTTAACCCCCGGGCGAGTAAATATTGGCCCAAGCAGCACACGTTTGGTACTAGGTGGCGAGTAGATTTTTTTGTGTGGCGAGTAGATTTTTTGGTGATTTGTCAACCACTGTATATATATGTAGAGGTATCAGTACCGTGTTAGCCGAGCTTCAATAATCAAAATTCAGGAACCTTTTGACACCTCTAGCCATAAAACACATCCACACCGGGGGAAGGACCAGCACAGATAACATTCCAGGAGACACTGTTTTTAAGTATACCCTTGCTTCATTCATTGTAACATCGCTGGAAGAAGAGATCAGTGTATCTCGAAAGCTCGCACAAATAAAAACATTAGCCACAGAACGGTATCATCTATTTATTTTTTGATTATATTTATATATATAAATAATATATATATAAATAATATATATAAATAAATATATATAATATATATAAATAAATATATATACACACACACACGCTATCATCCAAGCTCTCCAAGCATCTTGGGAACCAACGCCGATGTGGTGCGGGCGGTGATCCACGCTTACCTACAGGAGACCGGCAAACAACCCCTGTCTTCTTTACTGATCCATCCGGTTCTGAAGGAAGAGTGCTTGAAGGTTTTGGCCCAGGAAGGATATGGTGACCTACAGTATTCAATCACACCAAGGGGTTGACCGAGATTCCACCAGGGGGAGTGAACATCATGTACGCAGCGTGCTGCTATCCGGGCAGTGACGAGGCCGATCATCTCTTCTCTCTAGAGAGTATGCCAGAGGAAGACGCCAACCGAGGCTACAAGCTTGTGCCAGAGGTACGAGAATGGAAGTCATCATTGCCGGGGAAAATCAAGGTGTTTATCCAAAATATCTCTCCTTACACCATGCCCTCGACCAAGGTCAAGGGTTGGGTCGGATATACCCCGTTACCCCCGTCGAGACGATGGCTCAAGTAAACGCCGCCACAGTGCAAGATCAGCTGGTTAGGCTGCTGTTTGACTTCGGGGAATCGACCCTTTTGGCCGAATGGAAGGATCGGCTAAGCACCAAGTTGGAGGAGCGATGGGAAGTATTCTCCACTAGCGAAATGGATAAGGGTTTCAGCCGAAATTTCCAGCACACAATTCGGTTGAATGACACCACGCCATTCTGGGAGCGGTCCCGGTGCATTGCTCCCCGAGATGTGGAGGACGTGAGGGACATTCTACAAGAGATGGAGACGGTTGGCATAGTGACGGAATCCCATATCCCCTACGCGTCCCTGACGTGGTTGTTCGAAAGAAAAATGGGTCGTCCGCTTATGTGCAGACTATCTGACCCTGAACAACTGCACTGTGCCTGACCAGTACACTCTTCTGCGGATTGAAGAAATTCTCAGTGTGCTGTCGGGAAGCCAGTGGTTCAGCGTGCTGGACCTGAGATCTGGGTACTACCTGGTAACTATGAGTGCAAAAGACCAAGAGAAGATGGCATTTGTATGTCCCCTTGTCTTTTATCAATTCATCTGCATGCCCCAAGGCATTTGTGATGCCCCAGCCACGTTACAACGTTTGATGGAGAAGACCATCAGAGATATCAACCCACGGGAATGCTTAGTCTACCTCTGTAGGAGCATGAGGAACGCCTGCTGAAAGTGCTGGATCGGCTGGGCAAGGAAGGCTTGAAGTTGTCCCTGGACAAACGCCAGTTCTGCCGCACATCAGTGACCTATGTGGGATACATAGTGTCCGTGGATAGATTAGCTATCGACCCCGCTAAAGTCAAAGCCGTGGTGAACTGTCCGAGATCAGAAAACGTAATTGAGTTATTCTCATTTTAGGATTCTGAAGGTACTATCACCACTTCTTGGAGGGATATTCAAGCAAAGCAAAGGTCCTCAACAACCATCTCAAGATATACCCAGAGGATACAGGGCTGAAAGCCACCTTCGCGCGACTACCGTTCAAAGACAAGTGGATGTCCGTCTGTGAAAAGGCATTCATCGGCCTAAAGAAAAGCCTAATGGAGGCACCCATTCTAGCTTATGCTGATCCTGAGCAGCCATTTATCCTCCACGTGGATGCGAGCATAACGGCCTGGGTGCGGTCTTGCATCAGAAATACCCGGCTGGCCTCCAGCCCGTAGCATACGTCAGCCGAAGCTTGACCCCCAGTGAGCAAAATTATCCCATCCACAAGCTAGAATTCCTCACTCTCAACTGGGTTATTGTGGACAAACGCCACGACTATCTGTATGAGTCACATTCGAAATCCGAACGGACAACAATCCGTTTACGTATATATTGACGTTAGCCAAACTGGACGCCACCAGCCACAGATGGCTGGCGGCCCTCTCGAACTACCAGTTTACGTTGAAGTATAAACCGAGACCCCTGAACATCGGAGCCGTTGCTCTGTCCAGAAGACCGGGATTGAGTGCTACACCGGACGATGATATCTGGGAAGAAAACCCTGGACCTGGGATGCGGGTCATGTGCTCCACTGCCGCCATAGTGGAGGACAAAGTGGCATTCTCAGAGTTAAGGGTTGCTGACTCACTGGGATGCCAATCCAAGGCTCTCCCTGTTGCCTATTACCACCCAGATGGCATGCATATCACCCCAGACAAGATCATCGCATGAAAAGATCTGGTGTAGTAGCAGATATGGGATCCAGTGGCTGGAGCTATCCGCCAAGCTGTCCAGCAAGACAAACCCTGATTAGTGAAGCATGCTCCCAGCGACATGGTCGCCATAATAATGCGCGATTGCGACAAGTTCGAAATCGACAAGGGTCTACTCTATTGCGTGGTTCAATACCATAACCACCCGGAAAGAAGGCAGCTGGTTCTACCCAGGAACCTACAGCATATGGTCCTATGATCGCTACACGATGACCATGGGCATCTTGGAGTGAACAAGATCTTCGGCTTAATACGAGACCGGTTCTTCTGGCCTAGGATGAGAGAGTCGGTAGAACACCATTGCCGTCGATGCTCACGGTGCATCCAGCGGAAGACACTCCCTACCAGAGCCGCTCCAATGGCTCATCTGAAGAGCTCGGTCCCTTGGACCTTGTATGCATGGATTTCTTATGTATTGAGCCAGATGCCAGAGGCATCGGAAATGTCCTTGTGATCACGGACCACTACACTTGCTACACCCAAGCCTTCCTCACTAAAGACCAGAAGGCCATCATGGTGGCTAAGATCCTGTGAGAACTGTACTTCGTACATTACGGATTACCCAAAAGCTTACACTCAGATCAAGGGCGGGACTTTGAAAGCAAATTCATCCGGGAGTTGCTGAAATTATTAAACATTACCAAGTCCCGAACGACTCCTTACCATCCAGAGGGAGATACTCTGCCGGAGAGGTTCAACTGGACCCTCCTCGACGTGCGAGGCACACTGAAGGGCTCTCAGAAGAGTGATTGGAGTAAACACGTGGAGTCCTTGGTGCACGCCTATAACTGCACTGCCACAAATCTACGGGATTCACACCCTACTTTCTAATGGTCGGGCGAGAAGCACGGCTGCCTATATATATACGTCTTAGGGTATCTACCAATGGGGTACCCAATAGAACGCACTTCAAGTACGTACAACAGCTCCAAGAGAGCCTGCAACGAGCCTACCAACTAGCGGAGAAAGCATCAGTTCATCTGAATGCCTGTAACAAACGGCGCTATGACCATAAAGTCCGCCATCGGGAAATTCATCCTGGAGATGCCGTTCTCCTCCACAAACTAGGGATTCCCGGCAAACACAAACTGTCCGGCTGCTGGCTCATCGGGGTATTCGAGGTGGACTCTCAGGTGCCGGGCCTTTCTGTCTACTGCATACAGTACACGATGGGGATGGCAAGATAATGGTCTGGCACTGCAACCATCTCCTGCATATCCTGCATGTGGGGATAACGATCCTGAAATAGAGACTATGCCATTGGCCAGTGAGCCAGAGAGATCTCAAGAGAACTCAGAAGCAGTAATAGAAACCACTGAGGATCCCATGGAAGGACCTAGTTCTAGTGCACCTAGAAATCAAGAGGCACCTCCTGAAGGAGCAACGGGTAATGATCCCCAGCTGCATGTACCAGTATCAGTGGCTCCTCTGGACCCCAGGAGTCCAAGTTTCATATCAGAAAGAGACTTTGTAGAAACTGTTAACCCCCTATGCCAGAACCTCAAGCTCATGATTATTACTGCCCAGAGGGAGTTGGTGTAGAGGAGCTTCTCAGAAGCCAAAGAGTGAGGCGCCCTCCCACTAGGGTGGCCTATGATTCATTTGGGGCACCCCACTATGAGTCTCAGCAGTGGTCTCGTAGCAGTCTCTTGTCAGTAATAGCCATGCTCAGTGAACTATGTAATATCGTTTAAAGCCATTGCAATGTATTAAGTTGTATATATATTATTGCATTTTTATTATATAACTTATGTTTATGGTTATGTGTTGAAATGTTCCCAAGCGGGGATGTTGGTTCTTTCACTAGGGGGAGCATGTGGCCAGGTCTCGCTCTGGGCTTCCCCTTAGGCCCCCTCTTAGTTCACCTCTTACCTCCGCTATAGCGGGGGAACCACTGGCACGTGCAGGGAGATGCCAGGTGCTGCCAGAGTGGCAGGCGGACCCGGCACAGCTGTAGTGGGGTTGTGGTAGGGGCCGGAGTGGCGAGCACATCGTCGGAGCTCCACGGGGAGCGAGTGCTCAGAGCTCCACCATCTTGGATATGCACGCGCATGTGCAGTATGTTTTGCGCATGTGCATTGGGCAGTACAGTGTGTCGGCCATTAGGAGGTTAGTCACGCATGTGCAGTGCATCTTAATAGTGGCAGCATTACAGAGAAGCTCCGCAGGGGAACTAAAATCCCCAGCAGCCCCAGGGGCTGCTAGTCAGATGTTGCACTACAGCCACTAGGGCTCTAGGATTCCCCTGCTGACAGAGTTGTTACATTTGGAGTTCTGTGAGCCACGTCAGTCAGAGCTGGGACACAGAGAGGTGAGGGTATGTGCATGGTGCATGGTGTATGTGCATGGTGTCAGTGGCCCCTGCACTACGCCAGAGCCCCAGCTATGCCCCAACGCCCAGATTGTGGTTGCTACAGGGAGAGCCCCTCTAGATATAGACATTGCCCCTGTAGTGTATACAATGCCAGGGACACATCAGCAAGACGCCGAACAGTATCTGCGGACCACCAACGAATTAGAGACTCTCTTCATGGTGGAACACTTCAGCGGGAGACTACCCCACGCAGAGGCTTTACTGACAATGACGTAGCTGGATCGGCGGATCCTTGTTTGCTCTTCGGCCATACCTGGGTGCTGGAGCATCTGGGCAGGTACTTCAACAAGTGCACCAACAACAAAACTTTCTTTGTGGGCAGCGCTGTCACACACAGTGGGTGGGTTGGCTCTTGTGGACACCGGGTGGTTAGGTCCCAGGGCACCGGAGTACGTTGGAGGAAACCCCACCAGGGTGTGGACAAGGTGGTTGGGGGCACTGTGGAGTTACGGCTGTCAGAAGCCTACATTATGCAGTTATCTATGTTCTGATCTGTGTTCAGTAAACCTGTTATATATATACAAGCGTGTGTGTATTGCATTGGGTCCTGTGCAAGTGATATCCAGTAGTGCTTGGATCCTTCACAGATGGAGGCGATGTCACTGGACGAACCAGGTACACCCCAGGCTCCCTGCAGCAGAGGATCAGACCTCCTGTGTGCCTACAGGTAACAGCACACCACACATAGAGACACGGGGGAAAGGGGGCTACATATATATCTCATTTTACTGTGCTGTCCTGCATGAACTGGTCTACTCAATAACGCTATGCTTCCTACTAACAGACATGATGTCACATACAAAGAGCCCAACATGTTTCACCCCTCTATGGAGTTTTGTCAGGGGGAAAGGGCACACACCACCTACAGACATGTCTAAAGTAATCGCATGTTGTGATGGCAACCCGTGTGCAAAGCTAATCAGCTGTTCTTAAAGGGGAAGTCAATGATTCGCTGTTCTCTCCTGCTTGGGGGCTCCAATAGCAAAAAAGTCTTTGTATGATTTAATATGCAGGCATCTATCTCCAGCTTATAAAAGGTCAATATACGTATGTAGCCATGTGTAAGATTGGTGTACATATCTCTTTCTCATGCTGGCAGTAAACCTGGTAAGTATGCAGGATTGCCAGCAACAATCAATGGAGGTTTGCCCTCAAACCCTGGTGAGGTGTCATATGTCCCCAAAGGAAGTGACAACATGCATTGTGCCCACACTTAGTGGTACAGAGCAGGTTTGTTCTCTGGGGGGTAATATAAGACACAGCACTGCCTAAAGTTAGAAGTCAGTTTCCTGTTATTGTGCTGCCTCTGTTCAGTGAGAGGCACGTGAAGGTTTGCAACAGTGTTGCAGTGTCTCCTGCTAGCTGTGAGTCAGTAAGCAGACGCAGCAGAGTTAGAGGAGCTGACAGACAGAGCAGCTCAAGAGAGGAGCTGAGAGAGACAAAGCCGCTCAGGAGAGGAGATTACAGCAGCCAGAGAAGCTGGGGAATCTCTTTGAGAGTAAAGGTGGAAAGCAGCTCTATTAGGGAGAAGGGACCTTCCTAATGGAGTGCTGCACAGAGATGAGCGGCTGAGTTGCTATCTGTGAGGGGCAGCTGGCCCATACCATGCAAATAAAGATGTCTTGTTCGCATATACATCCACTGTGTGAGTGTGAAGTTACTCAGCAGTGGATGGCACCACCAAGAAGGAGTTCCTCGCCAGGACCATCTCCCTGCGGAAGCACAGATCTTGATGAGGTGGAGGCGCTGCACATGAAGTAAGTTGGACTCGCACCCACTACCTCAGCTACCTGTCCTGATGATATCCCCTAATACCATCAAGCGGGAGACTCAGGAGTCCTGTTACTTGCAGGTGCACCACCATACACGATCACGTAATGGGGACCGGTTAGACCACACGGGCCAATGTGAGATTGGGGGTTCTGACAAGGGGGGTCCAGCCGTTACACGTACATAAACGTTCAATGAAAACAGTATTATAGTCTAAACAGTATTAATAAGGCTCGTTCTTGCTTTAGTAGCTAGGCCAATGAAATCTTATGTTTCTCATTTTTATATTTAGGTCTTAACACCATGCATTCAAGTAATGATTACTTGGTTGTATATTCCAATTTATTAATATTTACAAAAGGAAAAATAGATGCTGTAAATGAACAATGATCCTATTGGAGGGAACAATTACCATGCAGCAGATTAATTGAAATGATTTACCCTCTTGCTTAAAGGTATCCATTGTATTATATTTCATGCACATATTTAATGTCCTGTTGTAGGAAAAAGGTTGAAAATCACTGGCCTAAGGGGTTAAAATTTAGACACACTATATGAGCTATGTGTTAGATACAGTGCGATCAAAACTGATGAAAAAGAAACAGCAGTGAAAAAAATAGAGTTCAAGAAAGAATATACTTCTACTTACATATAACCTTGTTATGAGTAGTGTGATTTCTTGAAATGTAAATAGTAGTTTTATTGATACTGTAGTTTGTATTAAGGTTAATAAAGATTCATATTGCTATACTTCGTATTGTATAGTAATACAGTATATTTAGCATTATTCTGTACTCTGAAAAACTTACACTACAATCTTCATGTACCAATACAGAGTTACTTGCTCAAGGTCACATATATCCATGATCAAATCAAGTCTGGTACATAGTCCTGAAGTATTGTAATCAGTAGATTTTCTTCTTTATCCAACTAGACCTAGTTTATGTACTGCACATATTGCAATTTACAATGCTCCATGCAGTTAAATGATAATCGAATCCTACAGGAAGTCGTTCTGCATAAATTTACAACAAAATAGGTTAGGTTAACATAAGGGTATGAAATCAGTCACACTTTCTCGACAGTTTAACATTTGCTCACATTTATTCATTTTATTCCTAATTCAAAATTACAAGATTTAAGATTGCATCTCTCTGTATTCAATTTGTCATAAAATGTTCCTTATTTAAAATTGCCATCCAATTTCTTTCTAGACATTGGAGTGATTAGGTTACTAAGTCTAATTATAGATGGTCACAACAAGTGTAGTTAGACATAACGGTTTATAGATTGAACTGCAGTAAAATAGTCAAACCCATTTGCCTGCTGAGTAGAGATGGGCGAAACTATCAAAATTTGGTGCCCGAAACTCTGCAGATTATTTTGCCAAATTCTTTCCACACACCAAAATCTACATGCCGATTTCATGCTTAATTGATTCAAATTTGCCATTCACTGCAAGAGAGAGAGATTGCTAATTTTATTAGCAGTTGCCAGGTGTGTGTGTATGTGTGTGTATGTGTGTGTGTGTGTGTGTGTGTGTGTGTGTGTGTGTGTGTGTATATATATACATACAAAGACACCAACCCACAGTCAGTCATCAATTGCTTGTTATAAGCATAAATTCTTCAAGTAGATAAGCCTCATCTAGTGCATCACCCTGGAGTATCATCTGTATAGACCAAAGTTCCAAATAACACCAATCATCCACTATTTGTATCGACTAACTGGTCAGGATTCCACCATCACTGTTGTAAGAATCCTCACTTAATAGTGTATAAAGCATAAATGTATCGATGTGGATAAATGCAATATGGTGTATGGATAAGGAATAATGAACTCACATTTGTTAGTGATGATTTTCCTCCAGCAGGTTGTGCCTCCTTTTCCCATAGCTCGCAGATAGATAAACACCAGGAAACATGGTGCACTGTTTGCACCAGTATGGAGAAAAACAATTGCGAGAGAGAGTGTATCCCATGAATAAAAAAATGATTCAATGGATCTTTCAGCACACAGTTACATAACGGAGCCTGGTGGCCGCCACCAACGCGTTTTGAGCTAGCAGCTCTTTATCAAGGTGCATAATAAAAGTTACTTAAAGGGTTTCTTAAATACCTGGTCGTTCATGCCAATTTCACCCCTCCATTCACTTCCTGAACACAACCAGCGTAGCAAAGGGAGGTGATGTCAACGCGCTCAAGCATGGATTCAAAGAAGAAAAACTTTATTGAACACAACAAAAATACCCCAATACTATTGAAAACAATTGAAACCCGGCCAGTAAACAGGACGCATGCATATACTACCACTAATATACCAATAACAGATAAAAATGTGAAATTAAAAAATGACCAATTAGTATAACAATGAAACATCATAAAAACAAAAAAATAATAATAAAAAATAATAAAAAAATATTAAAAATAAGCGCATCCTAAGTGAACATGTACATCAAACAAAAATACCAATAACAATCAGATATTAGATAAAATATGATTTTAGACGTCATGCTACCCAAAATTATGTTGTTTTATGTGTTGGAAGCACTACATTCCATTAGGAGTTTGAGAATGAATACATTTCTGTATATACATATGTCTAAATCTAATGAAATCACTATGCATATCTTATTACAGTACTTCTAAAAATTCATTAAATTGTGATATATTTTTTATTTTTTAATTCATTGAATATGAGAAAATTCCACATCTTAATACAATATATCGATTCTCCAATGGGTCAAGCAAAAAACATGCTCAAAGTAAAAACAAAAATAAATCCAATCCTACATGTGTAAACCACTGGGGAAAGAATATATATATATATATATTATATATATATATATTTTATATATATATAGATATATCTATATATATATATATATAGATATATCTATATATATAGATATATCTATATATATAGATATCTCTCTCTCTCTCTCTCTCTCTATATATATATATATATTTATTTATATATATATATATATATATATATAGATATATATATATATATATTATATATATATAGAGATATATCTATATATCTATATATCTATATATATATAAACCATAATACTGAGTTAAGTTATGGTGAGTAAAAAAAGTGACAAAAACCCTCCACAGGAAAGCAAATATGCAAATATAGCTGTATGCCCATCTGCATGTCTTAGGCAGGTCTGCAACCCCGCCTTTCCCCATTATCACCCAGCATACAGCACTTCCACAGCAAGGGATTCTGGGAAATGACATGCAAATGAGCACACAGTGTCACTTTTTGCCTCAATAACCATTTTTAACATGGTTCCCTATTTGCTTTCCTGTGGAGGGTTTTTGTCACTTTTTTTACTCACCATAACTTAACTCAGTATTATGGTTTAGCCTATCCCATAGCCTCTCTTGCATTCCCAGTAAAATCAACCCCACACTGATGAGACCCATCAAGGTCGAAACAGCTGTCTGTGGGTGGTTTTCTGGGTAGGCACCTTAACCCTGGCTGTGCTCAAAGCTGTGACCATGCAGCAAGCTTAAGCCTATAGGGAACCATGTTAAAAATGGTTATTGAGGCAAAAAGTGACACTGTGTGCTCATTTGCATGTCATTTCCCAGAATCCCTTGCTGCAGTGGAAGTGCTGTATGCTGGGTGATAATGGGGAAAGGCGGGGTTGCAGACCTGCCTAAGACATGCAGATGAGCATACAGCTATATTTGCATATATATATATATATATGAAGGAAAAAAGAAAAAAACAGGCGCACACCTAGTGCATTAAAGTATAACAATAATTTTATGGAACATTAAAAACAGACAAATGCCCACTCACAAGTATAGCGGTATTAAAATGCAGTAATGAGATAGGCCCTCATAAGCCAGTGGTAGTGTCCGGGCCAGCAATGGTGTCCTCTCATGCGCGGTCTCCTTCTACCGGAAGTGACGTTCACCTGGTCTGGTGTCCCGCAAAACGGAAGTCCCTCCAGGAAACTGGGCCCTCGCTTGCCTGCTTCTGGCTGCTGCACCACCAAGGGAACCAAAGATGTATCCACTGTTCTGTTCGGCTGAGCCTCTCAAAATCTGCGTTTCTCTCAATCCGCAATGTAGCTCTCAATGGGAATAGTGCCTCCTCTGCTTTAGTCACGCCCTACGCGTTTCGTCATCTATGATGACTTCTTCCGGGGATACCCATTGGTTGTAACCCCACAGTATTTATAACAAGGATCATTTGCATATACAATTAAAAACAATAAAACAATTAGGACATTAATGACACACTTTAAACTAGTCCATTGATTCAATTTCTGGTACTAAACCGATCGCAATGGACAAGTTATGAGGACCACACTGTATTTTTAAAGGAGTTTGGAAAACACATATGATAATAAAAAAAGGGGAATATAAATGTTTTGTAATTACGTTTCCAATGATATACCTAATTGATCAGTAATTAGAGGAAATTAAATAATTTATTGGATCAACATGTGATACTATAAACAATTATGTTTGTTAATTAAAATTGAAGGTTTTTTACTATCTAGATTGGATCAACCATTATCTATTGACATTATTTTTTATAAAACATGATTAGCAATATAATACAAAATTTAATTGAGAAATCTCAAGAATTGGAGAGTACTGGTGACACTAAATACTACCTACCCAATTGACCCCCTTCATCTATGGTCAGCAAACAATTAGCTACACAATATATTGAAACCAGATTTTAGGGTATCATATATTACCTGTTGGTAATCCATCAATGATGGATTTGTAACTTAGATTGCAATTGGAGTCAGAGGTCGAGAAAAGGTTGTTGTTAACCAAGGACAGAAGAATCCTCAGAAATGACCGCAGTACCTGTGTGATAGCCTAATGAAAATAAGTGTGCTTGTGTGGTGTATATAAAAGTTGCACTAGTGTATATGTATGTAATGATAATAGTAAAGGAATAAATTGATGTAATGAATGAATGTCATAAAAAATTATTATGGATATGTGTATGTATGTAGTATTAAATTAAATAAAATAAAATAATTGAATGTGTAATGATTCGGACTCTACTTATATTGATGTATATATAATGCAAAGTTAAATGGGATAGAATGAGACCTGTTCAGGACTCCAACAGACACATCCACAATCCGATGCATTATAGGAATATGTACCTATAATAGGGTTATTTATACAATCGTTTCAAAAAGTTTGTGCGGGAAGAAATATTTAAAGACCTGACATGTCACTATAGTTCAGAGGGAGTGCTGTAAAGCACTCAAACCAGACCTCCGAAGGATCACCCACCATGAGTGATCACACTATAGTGCTAATGTCTATATGGTCATTATGTCCCCTTGGGTGCAAAGTATCCAAAATATACATCCAATAGGTCTCCCTCATACACAATCTCTTGAAACGATCACCACCCATAAATGTAGGGGGAATATATTCAATGCCCATGACTCGTAGGGACCTAGGATCTTTTGAATGTTCATTACAATAATGGGGGGAGAGGTTATGTGTTTGACACCCATTGATTATGTTTCTTCGATGCTCTAGAAACCTCGTGCTTAGGGCTCTTGATGTGCAGCCTACATATTGTAGACCGCACTCACATGATATAAGATAGATGACAAATTCACTAAGGCAGTTGATATATTCTGCTATATCATGTGATGTCCCATTAGAATAAGACTTAAATTTATTGGTTTTTATCAAATGTTTGCACGTTAAGCATCTGCTTCTCCCACGTCCAAAGTTTCCCTTTACCTTGATGGAAACAGAACCATCCACTCTTGAATTGTTGACTAACATATATGTTATATGTATGACTTATATATATATATATAACATACAGAACACCTACAAGCTCAAATTGAACCCCCAAAATACCCACAACATATATATAAGCATATAAGTTTCACAGAGGAGTGCTACTGAGCATGGCAATATAATTTAAAACCAGAGACATAACATAAAACACAGACAAAGCTCAGTGCACATCCAGAAAAACTTATATACGGTACAGTGCCTAAATATACATGTATAAATAACTAATAAATAAAATGGTCTTTTAGTTTAACATTTTGGCCAAATTGTTGTAAGCCCTTGAGCCAAACTTCACGGCAGACCACGTTTCAAGGGTCCCTACACTAATATAAATTCTTAATAACCTGTGCATTGCCAGGAAGAATGATTTATAATAAATCTGTCAATATAAGTTGCAAAAGTTCTAAGTCTGATTGAAGCTTTTATTAACCTGTACATTACCAGGAAAGGCACTCTGTAATAGATTTGTCACAATCACACTGCATGCAGGCAAGTTCCCCTGATAGTTGGAGATGCCATGGAGTGAGCTTTTAACCATTTAAATGTGGGAGGGGGTGAGCTTCAATTGAATAGGAGGTTGCCACCCTCCAAAACAGCCAAGACTAGCTGCACAAGAATTATAAAACATACAGAACACCTACAAGCTCAAATTGAACCCCCAAAATACCCACAACATATATATATAAGCATATAAGTTTCACAGAGGAGTGCTACTGAGCATGGCAATATAATTTAAAACCAGAGACATAACATAAAACACAGACAAAGCTCAGTGCACATCCAGAAAAACTTATATACGGTACAGTGCCTAAATATACATGTATAAATAACTAATAAATAAAATGGTCTTTTAGTTTAACATTTTGGCCAAATTGTTGTAAGCCCTTGAGCCAAACTTCACGGCAGACCACGTTTCAAGGGTCCCTACACTAATATAAATTCTTAATAACCTGTGCATTGCCAGGAAGAATGATTTATAATAAATCTGTCAATATAAGTTGCAAAAGTTCTAAGTCTGATTGAAGCTTTTATTAACCTGTACATTACCAGGAAAAGCACTCTGTAATAGATTTGTCACAATCACACTGCATGCAGGCAAGTTCCCCTGATAGTTGGAGATGCCATAGAGTGAGCTTTTAACCATTTAAATGTGGGAGGGAGTGAGCTTCAATTGGATAGGAGGTTGCCACCCTCCAAAACAGCCAAGACTAGCTGCACAAGAATTATAAAACATACAGAACACCTACAAGCTCAAATTGAACCCCCAAAATACCCACAACATATATATAAGCATATAAATTTCACAGAGGAGTGCTACTGAGCATGGCAATATAATTTAAAACCAGAGACATAACATAAAACACAGACAAAGCTCAGTGCACATCCAGAAAAACTTATATACGGTACAGTGCCTAAATATACATGTATAAATAACTAATAAATAAAATGATCTTTTAGTTTAACATTTTGGCCAAATTGTTGTAAGCCCTTGAGCCAAACTTCACGGCAGACCACGTTTCAAGGGTCCCTACACTAATATAAATTCTTAATAACCTGTGCATTGCCAGGAAGAATGATTTATAATAAATCTGTCAATATAAGTTGCAAAAGTTCTAAGTCTGATTGAAGCTTTTATTAACCTGTACATTACCAGGAAAAGCACTCTGTAATAGATTTGTCACAATCACACTGCATGCAGGCAAGTTCCCCTGATAGTTGGAGATGCCATGGAGTGAGCTTTTAACCATTTAAATGTGGGAGGGAGTGAGCTTCAATTGGATAGGAGGTTGCCACCCTCCAAAACAGCCAAGACTATATATATATATACACATATATACACACATCCCCTCTAGCGTCCCGCCAAATAAATTAGGGAGAAATGCTTATGCTGGATAAAGAGCACACCTGAGCGATATGTTAATGATTATGCAAAGTATATGTAAATGAGTCATGTCACACATGTTCTTAATGGATTTCCATTCCAAATATATAGAGTTCACAATAAGGCTAAGCAGTGGCGTAGCTTGACATGTGCGGGTCCCATGGCAAAAAAATTTTCAGGGCTCCATTATGAGTGAACATATTCCATAGATTCAGGAGTTTCCATCAGCCCCCCATACCCCCAGCGTGTTGGTGGCCCTTCGAACCCCCACTCCTTTTACACCTCCTCACTATGCTCTATTCACCCCTCTTTCCTCATGTATTTCTCTCCCCCTCTTAAACCCCCTCCCTCAATACCCCCTATTTCCTCTCACACTCTCTTCCCCTCCCCCCCCCACAGCTATCACTCAGTAAACCCCCCTCCCTTCCACACTCAATCCAGCTCCCTCAATCCTCCACTCCACCCCCTGGTCACACACATACAATTTCCCCACACACTCTGTCTACTTGATCCACAATGTGCTGTACTCAAGCACCCGGGAGACAATAAACTGTTTGGTTCATGCAGTGATGGCAACAGATTGCCCCATCTACCGTCCTAATAATGGAGTCCCCTACCATCACAATCTTTCTTGGTCTCTGAGTATCCCAAGTCCCCTCTGTGCTGGAGGAACTATTCCCCTTGCTGCTAGAGGAATCAGTCTCCTCCAGCCTTGCCATTCCTGCTCTGATACTCCCAATATCTTCACTAAATCTGGCAAAACTATTGGGATGGGTCAGCTCAGGACTGGCTTGCCTCTTCCTCTCTCCCCTGCTTCCCCTTTTAACTGTTACCCAGCTACCTCTCTGTTCCCCACTCACAGCTCGACCCTCTGCAACATTAGTCCCAGCCAAGGCCTGCTCAGTGAGCATTAAACTCCTTTCAAGATTGTCAATGTCCCTCAATTTTGAAAGTTTTCTCTTCAGATCAGCAATCTCTGACTCTAAAGAGGCCACCCGCTCACACTTCTCACAGCGGTATGCTCCCTGGAGCAGCTGCTCCAAGTGCACATACTGTATATGTAGCAAGATGTGCATTGAGTGGCATTTTCAATCCTGCTCATTGTAGCAACTATGGAGTTAAGTGCTAACAATTTACTGTACTTCAATATACTATGCCTTGTTTCACACCTTCCTTGTTCCAACTCCTTCTTGTTCTAACTCCACACTCAATACAAACAGCACTTGAATACAAACAGTAATCCAGTCACACAGATCAGGACACGCAAGCTCAGGATTCATTTTAAGGCGCTGCGAACTCGCTGCGGCTGGCGGCGCGCGCGGCCACGAGCCACCAGACCCTTAAATCGAATGGTCCTTGCCCCCGCTGCCTCCGTCCGGCAGGGCTGACTACATACTGTGACGCGTCAGCCTGCTGGAGCTACAACCGGATTGTGCGTTTCAGCGCTGACGCGTCACGTGGTACGCGAGTCAGCCACTGGGGAGGAGAGCTGCTTGTGTGTCTGTTTTGTGCGTTTGGCTGTGTGTGTGCCTGAGTGTGTGAGTGCCTGTCTGTGTGTGTACCTGAGTGTGTGAGTGCCTGTCTGTGTGTGTGCCTGAGTGCATGAGTGCCTGTCTGTGTGTGTGCCTGAGTACGTGAGTGCCTGTCTGTGTGTGTGCCTGAGTGCGTGAGTGCCTGTCTGTGTGTGTGCCTGAGTGCATGAGTGCCTGTCTGTGTGTGTGCCTGTCTGTGTGTGTGCCTGAGTGCGTGAGTGCCTGTCTGTGTGTGTGCCTGAGTGCGTGAGTGCCTGTCTGTGTGTGTGCCTGTCTGTGTGTGTGCCTGAGTGCGTGAGTGCCTGTCTGTGTGTGTTTCTGAGTGCATGAGTGCCTGTCTGTGTGTGTGCCTGTCTGTGTGTGTGCCTGAGTGCGTGAGTGCCTGTCTGTGTGTGTGCCTGAGTGCGTCTGTGTGTGAGGAGTTGAGGGGCTGAAGAGTTGAGGGTCTCAGCGGTTGAGGGGCTGAGGAGTTGAGGGGCTGAACGGCTGACGGACGGTCCTGCCCCCTCATGTCATGGCCGAGCCCCCCCACGTCATGGCCACGCCCCCCAACCGTTTTGGCCACGCCCCCCGCTTGCAAAAATGGTCCCTTTGGACCGGAAAAAGCCCCAAGTGCCTCTCCATGTGCCGCCTGTCTGCAGTGCGGGCGCATGGTCTGAGGCAGCGATGCCTTAGCCTAAGCCTCTGTTTTAAAGAGTGGCACACACACACACACCAACCAAGTGTGTTTGGTAAACAATCAACTAACCACACCCACTGCAGGTTTAATCAGGCAGGAGAGAAAAAAAACATTAGTTACAGACTTTCAATTACCACACAATACTAAAATAAATAACCCACTCTCCAAGTGTAGCCACCCCTGCTAGTGTACTGTACATATCTATCTCTGAGAGCACAGAGCTATCAGTTACAGTAGCAGGAAATACCAGTGCTGTAGCCACACAAGCGTACAAATGTCGCCCAACCACTGACGTATTCAGGCGGAGAAAAAGAGGAAGAGATCCACAGACGCTCCAACGGAGACCACGTTGGAAAGGCAATACGGCGATCAGCATCTGCGTGCCTTCTCTTTGTCCTGCGATTTCCCCCAAAACATTTGCTTTCACTGCCAGATTGGAAGTTGCTTTCTATTTTTTGCATAGTAAACACTTTTAACAAAACTTCACTAAGTTGTGCTTTTTGAACATCACTTTCTAGAATATATTCCATTAGAAGACTGGGTCAAGATCTACATTTACCTGTATACCAACTAATTAATATCAGAGACTGTGTAATTAAACGCAAGAAGTAATCTGTGAACACATTCTCACATATAGGTGCATGGCACAAAATCACAGAGACCAAATCTCACTTGATGGGATTTCTCTCTATGGGTGCTGAGGTTATATATATATATATATATATATATATATATATATATATATATATATATATATATATATATATATATATATATATAAAAACAGAAAAAGAGAGAGAGCGCACGCCCCATAGCATAACACTGTTGTTTATTGTAAAAGAAGGGAAGGGGGGTGGGGGGTAGGGGAAATTGGAATCGCACTCACAAGGTTAAAATGAATAAAAGGCAGTTTGTGAATTCATATCACCACCATCCGGTTCTGTATATAGGAAAACGTCTCTGTGGACTCCTCCAGGACTGCCGAACGAGATCACCGTGAACCAGGTATCAGGGGCTCTGTTTGCCGTCTGTATGCTGTCCGGAAATCAGCTCTCCACTTTCAATGGCCGCTTGTTGTATTCCCACGCTAGGTATTGGCCTCGTGCGCGTGCGCAGCGTCGTCGTGACGTAATTGCGCTGTCAGTTTCCCTGACGCGTTTCGTCACCAACGGGCGACTTTCTCAAAGGGCTGATGATGTATGGAATCTAGTCCTGCCCCTTTATAGCCAGTCCATTGCTAGGCAACCAATAACAGGGTAATTGTTTAACCTATCTCCTGCTGATAAGCTGGTATTAATTAAGGCACCAAATATATACATGACTAGCTATATAAAGGCAGAATGAGGACAAATATAAAAGGGGAAGGACATAAAATACATGAAGGATCTCAAAAACAAGATTCTTGTATTATGAAGAACATACTTAAAACTCAAATAAACTGTAATTACATATAACACATATATACCTATAATTCATTAATACCAACAATTCATTATATTACAATGTATAACATATAAATTGGTTTCTATTTGATTTCCTGATTGGAGGGCTAACATAAAAATTCAAATTAAAAATTAAAATTAAAAATGGAATACATACACTCCTAATGATTATCAATTATTCTACTCTGCCTTGTATCAGAGATTATATATACATTTAATAAAGAAACATTACATAAAAATAAAAATAAACTTAATAAAAATAAATTTGAAAATGAAAATAAGTATATAATAACAAATACAAATTGCACATAGAATAAGATAACCCCTAAATCCTAATTCAAACATCAATTATATAGTCTCACCTATGTAGTAGCAGCCCCCTGGGCATTTAATGCACATGATGAGGTACACAACATTGCTGGAGGAACAGGTGAACCTTCCTCTGATTTTGTATTCCCGATTCCTGTGTGGTATTTGTATTGTGTCCGCTGTGTGTATGTATATGTGTTTATATATCAAAACAAAACAAAAAATCAAAGGAGTGCCTTTAAAACAACCTGCTAACTGTGAGTAGGTCTAACTAACTGTGATTGAACAACCAATGGGGTGGCTAAGAAAGGTGAATGATAAAAATAAACCTATGTTTCTTTAAGATGATACATATAAAATACAAGTGTGATGACTTTAATAAAAAAAAAAATATATAGAAAATGAAAAATATATAAAAATACTCAAGGTATTAAAATAAAAATAAAAATAATCAATGGATTAGTCCATAAAAACCTTAAAAAACCTTAAAAAACATAGAGTCCCGTTCCAGATGAACGCATCCAGGTATTAAGCAGCCCGTTTGAAAGGGATCACTACTCCCTATAGATACCTATGGAAAAAAAGAAAAGAAAAAACAGGCGCACACCTAGTGCATTAAAGTATAACAATTCAGTTTATGGAACAATAAAAACAGACAAATGCCCACTCACAAGTGTACACGGTAATCAAGCAGTTATGAGATAGGCCCTCATAAGCCAGTAATGCCATCCGACTCAGCAATGGTGTCCTCTCCTACACGCTAGCCGCATGGTCTCCTTCTACTGGAAGTGACGTCCACCCGGTCGGGTGCCCCGCAAAAAGAAGTCCCTCCGGGAACCAGGACCTTCAGCTGCCTGCTTCTGGTTGCTGCACCACCGGGGGAAACGGAGGATCCGGACTTCTGTTTAGCTTTGCCTCTCACAGCCTGCGTTTGTCTCAGCCCGTAACGAAGGTCTCCGTGGGAAAGTGTCTCCTCTGCCTTAGCCACGCCCTACGCGTTTCGTCATCAATGATGACTTCATCAGGGAAAACCCATTGGTTGTGACAAATCTACGTAAGTACCAGCACTCACTGTCTAATAGCTAAATGATGAAAACAGTTGTAATGCAGAATAAACATTTAATAATATAATGAACCAGAAATAAATCAAATGTGTTTTCAGAAACCAGTATTACAAATGAGCATGTCACAAAGTGAGGGGTGGGGGGGGGAAAGAAGGAAAAGGGGAAAAAACATGAAACACAAGGAATATACACAAAAAAACGGAGAACGGAAAGTATGCTAGGGGGGCGACGTTTCGAGGGACTACCTCTTCATCTGGCCCATTCCCCCTGGTCCAAAAGGACCGAGAGGTACTTCCCTAAGCCTCCCTTCCCCTATACCTGGTCAAATCAGACACCCCTGAAAATAGCTAGTAAACATATAGTGTAAGCTAAATACAGCTAAACAGCTAATAGCAGGGCAGCAAGAATCCACTAATGGTACAGTTAAAGCTGAACACAGCTTGCAAGAAAGCAGCTTGCAAATGAGCACCAAGAGTCCACACAGTCAGTGAAAGGTTAATGAGAAAAATAAATGAAGTGGTCAAACCCTCAGTGGCTCTGCTCCTTCAGCTGCTCGTGTGGCCCCACAGTATTTATAGCAAGGGAATTTGCATACACCAATAAAACAATTAAAGGGTTAATAACAAACGTCAATTACAAAAATTACAAGGGTTAAACCAGTCCATTGTCTCAATCATTAATGCTGTGCAGATCCCAATGGACTGGTTATGAGGACCGCACTATATTTTAAAAAGAATGTGATCATAAGATAGTTCAAGTAATTGAAATGTGTACAGAATAATGTTAGATAGATTAAACTTCATTTGGTAACACTATTTGAGCAGTAATTGAGAGTAATCTAAATTACGTTTTTAATTTTTAATTTTGATAATGATGATATTACTAGCAAGTTCATAATAACAATATTTTCCTAATTTCAAATAGAAAGTCTCAAGAATTGGAGAGTACTATTATACATAGAGAATAACTACCCATTAAACCCTTTACATCATTAGTCAGCACTTGTGATGCTAAAAAATATATATAAACCGGGTTAAAGGTTTCACCCAACAAATTTAAATGTGTATACCTGTTGTTATTCCATTGATGATTAACCAATAACATGGATAACAGTTGGAGTCAATGGTGCAGCAAAGGTTGTTACTGAGCAAGGACAGAAGAATCCTCAATATGAAAGTACATGTATCTATACCTCTTAATATGTGAAAATGAATATAATTATTAAAAAATGTATTAGTGTGCCTAAATGTGATAGTGCTAATAAGTGTAAATATTGGGTGTATACTAATGTGAATGAAAACATAATCCTATACCTCTGTGATAATAGTGTGTCTACTTGTATATGAATGAATAAAATAAATAATTATGGGATGTGATAATATAATGTGATCTATTAGATGTGAATGTATGTGTATATTGATGTGAATGAATGTTGTAACACTAACTGTTACAGTAGTAAAAGTACTGTGACTAAATAGAATAAGACCAGTTTCAGACTAGAACAGACACATCCGCAATATAATGTAAAACATAGATAGAGCAACCTACAATGGGGTTGGTTAATAACAACCACTAAAAAAGACAGTAAGGGAAAGAATATTTATAGACCTGACATGTCCCCATAGTTCAGAGGGAATGCTATAAAGCACTCAAACCAGACCTCCGAAGGATCACCCACCCTGAGTGATCACACTATGGTGCTTATGTCAATATGGTCATTATGTCCCTTTGGGTGCAATGTATCTAAAATGTACATCCAGTAAGTCTCGCTCATACACAATCTTTTGAAGCGATCTCCACCCATATATGTAGGGGGGATATACTCAATGCCCATAACTCGTAGGGACCTAGGATCTTTAAGATGTTCATTACAATAATGGCGGGAGAGGTTGTGTATTTGGCATCCATTTATTATATTTCTTCGATGCTCTAAAAACCTCGTGCTTAGAGCTCTTGATGTGCGGCCCACATACTGTAGGCCGCAATCACATGATATCAGATAGATAACATATTCGCTGAGACAGTTAATGTATTCTGCTATATCACGCGTAGGGCGTGGCTAAGGCAGAGGAGACACTTTCCCACGGAGACCTTCGTTACGGGCTGAGACAAACGCAGGCTGTGAGAGGCAAAGCTAAAAAGAAGTCCGGATCCTCCGTTTCCCCCGGTGGTGCAGCAACCAGAAGCAGGCAGCTGAAGGTCCTGGTTCCCGGAGGGACTTCCTTTTGCGGGGCACCCGACCGGGTGGACGTCACTTCCGGTAGAAGGAGACCATGCGGCTAGCATATATATATTTATATATTTATATAATAACTCCCACTCCACACACACCTTTTGTATAGCACTGTATACACTGTGGGATCTCCATTTATTTATATTCACACAGATACACACACACACACACACACACACACAAACACACACACTCTTACATCACTAACTTTCAGGAACCATTTAACACCTTTAGCCTTTAATACCATCCACACACGGGGGAGGGACGAGCACAGATAACATTCCAAGAGACACTGTTTTTTGCATACTGTATCCTTGGCTTGCTTCATTCATTGTAACATCGCCGGAAGAAGAGATCAGTGTATCTCGAAAGCTCGCACAAATAAAAGCATTTCGTTAGCCACAGAACGGTATAGTCTATTTATTTTTTGATTATTGAAGCTCGGCTAACACGGTACTGATACCTCTACATATATATATATTGTGACAAACGCCCCTCTTTTGTAGCGCTGACGTCTGTCTGGGTTCTTCCCGACACAGTCTTCTAGGGTTAATTATACAACAAACAGGTTCATGCAAAGTATTACGTTGCTTAACTCAGGCTTCTGCCTGCTTTATTTTCATACAAATAAGGGACTGCAGCTTTAACATGTGCAGGCAGGAGGCACTTAGACATTAACCTTCAGCGGTTTACTCATATCAGTGTTACAGCATTTCACACAGTGTCACTTTTCAGAACCAAACCAAATCAAATAAACAAAATCCTATCCCATTCAGGGATCTAACTACACCGCAGCATCAGCCTCTCTAACTGCTGCTGGGCCAACTAACCTGGTTCCCCAGTTTAAAAGAATGCCCTCTCATTTAGGGTCACTAGATAAAGCATAGTCTTTTAGATACAGCAATAAAGATTTGTTTGTCTTATCTGTTCGTGGTGGGAACTCGGTCCCAAGTGTCCAGGCAAATCCTCTGGTACAGTGATACTTGAAGGGGCCGTCCACCCCGAACTGGATGCAGGGGAGCAGCGAAAGCCCCAGTCTCCAGGCTCCAAGAAGAGAGAGTAAAATGCAAACCTCTCTGCTCTAAATACCTGTGCTAGTGATTAGGAGAGCAGGTGAGGGAGAACTAGGCACATTGTAATCTGTGGTCTGGATTTTCCATCCACCAGCCTGAGTTAATATGAAGCTGTGGAATGGATCATTTTTAACTATTTCTGCACTTTCTGACCTAAAACGGGGCCTAACATCTTTGGACTATGTCACTATATATATATATATATATATATATATATACACACACACACATACATACTATACTACATACTATAGTACATACTGTAGTACTAGACTATACATACTATACTATACTATACTACATACATATTATACATATATATAATATGTAGCCCTCTTTCCCCCTAAATAGAGAGACTACCGGTACTGCCATTACCTGTTGGCTCACAGAGGGCCCAAGCCTCCGCCATGGGGAGCCTGGGGTGGTATAATTATCGTCTCGTGCAGCGCCTCCACTTGCGAGGGATCCCAGTGTAGTGGGAGGAACCCCTCACAGGAACAAAATAGTAATAGTAAACACACACGGTATATAATAACAACCTTTACTGACTGCACATATAACATAATACTACCACACAGTATAGTGAACACCCTGCCCAGTACCACCAGTGAGTGTCCCAAAGTACATCGGGTGCTGGGCACCAATACCCTGATGTCCCTTTCCCAATGTCCAGCCCACCCAAAAGCGTAGGGAGTAGCGCTATCCCGTGAACTGTTGGTGCACTTTGTTGAGGTACCTGCCGAGTACTCCAGTACTCGGTGCAGCCGACTTAGCAACGTGGATCCATCTGATCCAGCGACGTGGGCATCCGCGATGTCATCCGGCTCTGCGTTGGGTGGACTCTGGTAGGAGGGTCTCACCTTCAATAGTCTTTGATAACACCACGGTGGTCTGGTCCCAGGCCGCAGGCCGCGATCACCATACGGCATCTTCCTTGTGTCCTGGACACTACAGTAAAATGGGTAAGCGTCTCTATCTAAGGGGGCCTTCCCTGAAGCAGCCACAAGCTACACGTGATTAGGCCAGTCTGGGACCTAAGGGGATTCTCTGGCCTAGTCTGAGTGCCACTGACACTCAGACCCTTCCTGGTCTGTCCTGGCTCCAACTGACTAGAGTGGCTCCAAGCGCGCGAAAAGTATCCAAGCCCTCACAGTAGCTAGCTACAACCCTTATCCTGGAACCAGGGTCACGAATGATGTATGAATAATTCCAGTTAGCTTAACTCATGCCTCCCCTCTTCCAAAGCACAACAAGTCCTTTTGTCTTTCTTAGTTTTATTGAGGGAAAATCACAGGAAGAAAGGTACTTGCAGATGTAGTGTGGGTAATCAGTGCTTCTCTCTCTGAAGTGCAGTGTATCAAGATAAGGCAGTGTAAATACAGAAAGGCCTTGCTGGGGTAAATAGCAGGCAGGTATTCACTCAGAGTCCAGGGTGAAAAGGAAGTGAGGGGCAAGGGTCACACTAGCAGTGAAGTGAGACTATACTAACTGTCAGCAAGGACAGGGGGTAGGAATAGCCCACTCTCAGCTAGGAGAATAGGAGATTGCAGGCAACCAACATGTAACAATAATGTTGCCTTTTCACATGCAGCTAGCTGCTGAGACAGGGAAAATAGCAGACAATCATGAATCCTATGAGCTGCAAAGGGAGACAGAGAAATGTAAAATCCTGTTCCACAACAACCCTATTGGCTAACACTGCCCACCGGATTAAGCCAGCCCAGGGGATCCTGGATATGTAGTTCCCTTGCAGAGCCTGTATCCAATGTCCGCCGCAACTGCTCACTTCCGCGCATGCGCGGGACCCGGCGCATGTGCAATGGTTTTAAAGATGGCGACGCCCTATCTCTCCATCCGCCGTGGGACGCTGGTGACCCGGTCACCCTTCCACTACCTCCTACATGCAGCAATACCTGTGCCGGGTCTGCCTGCCATTCCAGTGTCACCCGTCACCTCTGCAGCGTGCTCGCAGCCGCAACAGCCTCCCCCTTCCCTGCACCCACATCGGAGGTAAGGGGAGGCAAGGGGGACACGGCTACACATATACACACAAACGTGCAGACTAGATGAGCCACATGCATACCGGTTTGGGGAGATAGCCCTCTTCGTCATATACAGGTCATACAATAGACCCAGAACATTTGTAATTCCTTTACTGTATTATAATCCACCACCTTTGCAGGAAACTGTTCCATAATTCTCTGTTCATTCAGTAAATAAATATTTATTCACTAGTGGAACACTGGATTAAATAGTAGAGAAACTTGATGTAACTTAAAAGTAGCTTCGCCATTCATGGAGTCTGGTAGGTTGTGAAGCCTTTTGTGCTTGTGGCTTGCAACTCTTTTCAAACCCACAGCAGTATAATTATAAAAGAAGGAAATATATGGTGCTGGCTTTTAAGTGGAATAACTGTTCTTTTTCTCAAAACAGGATCAAGTTGAAGTGATAACATGCTGTATATCCGAGTACATGAGATGCAAGGCTAGGATAATAGAGTCAATCTCATGAATTTTGAGTTAAGATAGTGTCAGATGTAGTTGGTGGTGCTGTCCCGTTCTGCTGTTTTCCATTTTGTAGAATAACAAATAACAATATCAAAATCCTGTTCCCACTTGACTCCATAGATTCGAGTAAAACTGAAGGCGACTCAGATCTATTGGCCCAAAATGGAGGCAGAGACAAAGCAAAACCTTATTTCTGTCTATGATTAGAATTTAGGTCCCGGTTACCATCCCCTTAAAAAAATGACCTCCCCAAACTTGCCTAAATGGGGAAAGTGACAGATATGTTTACAGATGGACATGGTGGGGATAGAGGGACATGGGGAGGTAGGGAGGGGGAGGTAGAATGTGACATGGGGGCTCCCTGTTTCCCTTTGGCCCTGTCTCCTCTGATACCATTAATTGCTTCATCAGGAGGGTGGGGTCTGCAGGTACTGTATTCATATACAGTATGTCTTGAGGGAGAACACACTGAGACCAGAACTTAACCCAGGGATCGAGGTACCAGACAGGACAAAGCAGTTCAATAAATAATTTTTATTCCAGCCAGAGCCAGCAAACACAACGCTAAAACATAAAATAGGGCTATACTCAGAACTAAATACTCAGAACTATACTAAAACAGGGGCAAACATAGGGAATCTAGCTGGGTACAGTAGGTGGTGAGCGTCACATAGAGCTGAGGACTTGCCTGCATTGGCCAATCAGGGCTAGGGGTGGGCTTAGGGAGTGAAAGGACTTGTGGGGAGAAGTTTAAATGAGCCAATGGGAGCAGCGCCTACCAGAAGGACTCGGCAACGGCTTCCCTCGGCCGACAGGATATCTCCTGCTGGGTTGGCGCTGCTCTAGCTGAAGGAGGCAGCCATTTGCTCTGCTTTTTGGGCATATGCCCACCCTCCCCCCGGTCCGATCTCCTTTGTCCCTGCACCCCCAGATCCAGCAGCTGCCATTTTATCTGGACATGCAGGCTACACAAAGAATTTCTCAGCACTTGCATGTCCAGAGACTTTAGCTCTGCTTTACTGTTACACAAATCACATTTTTATGCTTTAGTACATTTATCAGGAATAAAAGAATCAACGTTACAGAGAATTCAAGGAGATGCTGTACACAGTACATTAAAACCAGGTAGATACAGGATCTGGTGGCCAAATGAGCCCCAGGGAAGGATGACAGGGGCCATGCTTAACCTTTATATTACTGGTCCCTGGGCCCCTGTCCATCACACACACACGGCATATTTTTTGGATATTATGGATTATATTCAGGAACAAATTAGTAAAATATAGCTTTATGGCATAATACCATATTACTTACAGTGGGCATATTGAAGCAAGAAAGTAATTATATGTTTCAAGCGGCCAACATTTGCACCATGACAAAGTGAAAGAGGTTTGCTTTGTGTCAGTCTTTCGGCATCAAGTGTCAACATGATATTAGCTTTTTTCCTTACATTTGACACCGATTGCCCAGATCCATAGATCAATACCATCACATATCTAGCAGATTTAATCAAAGAAAAACATATAGAAGCAAAATGTTGGTTAGCACTGCAAGCTTTGCTACACTCCTTCATAATCTGATGCCCAGTAACTCCTGCCCTAATATCTATGGGCACTCCCAAATTCGTTCACTCAGCAAAGCCGCGATGGTGCAAGTCACGTATATACATTGATGCTAAAATAAACCAAGAGATTAATGCTCTTCTATTTAATAGCCAAACTGGCATTTGTACCGTTTGATAGACAAACCCAAACCAAATACATTAATCTGGGTTTATAACGACACATTCAAATACAAAGAAAAAACAACTGAAAAGTTATTTTTGTTTTAACATTTCTGACTCCTGTATTTTTGTTTCCTAAACATAAAAATGTTAAATACCAGAAGAATGTATGTATGTAGAGAAAGTTGTACGTATCTAAAATGCATGCTGGTGCAAAATCTTTTTTTTTTTTTAATTAGGTTTTTCCAACAACTGTGGAGGGGGTGGGAGGGGGGGAAGGGCACAGAAATAAAAAGGGAGGGGGAGGGGAAGGAATGGTGCAACATTCCTGACGAGCATTCTTCGCATATAAAAAATTCATTATACATGGTGCAAAATCATTTGATCCTGGGTTATACCATGACTGTAACGAGCTTCTTTCATCCTATACTTGTACTTAAAGAAATTATGTGTTCTAATATTTTAATGCTGGGTAATAGATTTGCATCAAGACTTTAAGAAATTGCTTAATCTCCATTCCAAGTCTTTGATGCAGCTGTGACTGAAGGGTCCCAATTGCTGGTAAAAACAGCTCATCAGCTCAGAACAAAGCTGATTATGCAAATTGCACATCAAGATGCAGTCTCGAATTAATTTTATTCTGTAAATAAATATTCCATTAACATCCATCTGTTAAAAGTCATGTAAGACGCTGCAAAAAGATGACCTAATTGTAGCAGATGTGAATGATTCTCAGATAGGGGGCATAAAGGATGTCACCAGATTAAGCATGAGGACACCCTTAAAATGGCAAAATCGTTATTAAAAACTATTGTGAACAATTTGCCGTTTTGAAAGGATAACACTGAGTTTATTCATGGCCCGCTTCTGGCAAGACACACAATGCCTCCTCTGATTGCGGTCTCAAAAAGATCGATAATAATTATTCTTCACAAAACCATTTGCTTGATGAGGAGGTCGACTTCAAATCAGTTTGAATTCTTTCATTCGCATGGCATATCATTCAAGTCATTGGCACATGGTGTTATCTTATCCAAGGCTGTTTTGCTCTTTCTTCAAAGTAGAAAAAATGCTGCAGTTAGGGGAAAAAATGCCTCTTTAACAAATTGTTTTATTGGTGAACAATGATTCTCCTGATAACCTTGGACCACATTAGTATGTATAAAAATCACTGTGTTGTATTGTTATTCTTTTATGTTTATATACAGCCAACAATGTACAGGCATACCCCGCTTTAAGTACACTCACTTTAAGTACACTCGCGAGTAAGTACATATCGCCCAATAGGCAAACGGCAGCTCACGCATGCGCCTGTCATCAAGTCCTGAACAGCAATACCGGCTCCCTACTTGTACCGAAGCTGTGCGCAAGCAGGGAGACTATAGAGCCTGTTACATATGTGTTATTTACATCAGTTATGCATGTATATAACGACTGCAGTACAGTACATGCATCAATAAGTGGGGAAAAGGTAGTGCTTCACTTTAAGTAAATTTTCGCTTTACATACATGCTCCGGTCCCATTGCGTATGTTAATGCGGGGTATGCCTGTACAGGGTGCTACTCATGCGATTCTAAGCACTCCAAGCAGAGAGAAATGATTCAATACAGGGATAGGAGAAGCAGATGTAAATGTAAAGATTGGGGAAACAAAATAAATGCTCTTAAAAGTTTATATCCTAATGGGATGTAATGGGAGACTTATAGAGGAACAGCAGGAGTACAGTAAATAAAGGTACATTTACTGATCTCTGAACATTTCAGGATAATACTGTAGCATGAGAACAGAAATAAGAATGCAGATATCATTCTTTATCACAAGATGACGTTTTAGTAGAAACTGTACACTTTAAGAAGAGATGTGTGAGAGTTTGAAGGCTCTATACACTATGATTTAATCAATGACGAATTCTCAAAGCATCACAAAATCAAACAAGTGTTATGGTATAGTATTTTTCTATGCAGTTTTTAATTGCAGGCTTATAGTACAAACGTTGATTTTGTTTTTTAACGTTTGTTTAGGATTCTTTGATTGTAATAAGGATCATAAACCATCTATTTGATATAATACACATTAATGATACACATTAATATCAGCACCTGAGACCCCGGCTTGAATCCCGTGCAATAAAAATGAATTAACAGGCAATTTCATTAACTTAGAGGCTGATCTCTAAGGCAATGAAGGGGTTAACTACCAGTGCCATGTTTATTGTGGGTAGCGGGGTTGGGTGAAGGTGGTATTTGGCCCTTGGTGGGTGCTTAGGCCTTGCGGGTTTGCGGGTGGAGTTAACCCCTTCATTATCTTTGTGGTTAATACTGCGAAGGTAATGAAGGGGTAAGTTCCTCCCGCTACCACTCGGTAGGCCTAAACATCCATCCTTGGGGTTACTACCCCCTCCACCCAATCCCTCTACCCCCAAGAAATAACTATAAACGCAACAACCCTACTACCCACCTCCACTACCCCCAACAACCCCCCAAAACACATACAGTACATTAATGGGCAAAATAATTACTATCCAGATATGGATAATAGCTCATTTGCCCATTATAAAATCAAACATTAGCCAGCCAGCATAAATAAAGTAAATAAAAAACTTTCTACTTACCCCTGCCATCATGAAGGGCGTCCTCATCAGCATACTGCAGATCCATTTCCTCTGTAACCAGCAAGAGTACATAAAAAATATAATCTAATGGCCCCTAACCCCTTAATCACCTTTGCGATTAATAACCGCTATAGTAATTAATGGGTTAACCCACCCTCCCCCGCTACCCACCCGGGAGGCCTAGCCAACCCCTCCGGGACCACTATAACCACTCTGTACCCATTGATTGGCACAGTGGTATATCATACCCACATAATATGGGCATGTTAAGCCACTATAGCAGTCAATGGTCAACCTAATAAAAATAATTAAGGCCCAAAATACACAATAATAAATGAAATACGCAAACACCTAAACACCCCAACAATAAAAGAACTAAAAAGCCTCAACTGCACATCAATTACATTAATCTATCAGTAAAACAGCAAATTAATTAAAATTATGTTATTCCAAAGAATAAGAATGCAAATAGATATACACCTATCCAATCAATTAAATAAATAAAACCACTAGCCAACCAATCAATTAAAGAAATAACACCACTAGCCAAACAAACAATTAAAGAAATAAAAGCACTAGCAAATAAATCAATTAAATAAATAAAACCACTAGCCAACAAAACAATTAATGAATTAAACCCACTAGCCAACAAAACAACTAATACATTTAAAATGTACTAAAAACAAGCCATCCAAATTAAAATAATTTTAATCCAAACAATAAACAGAAATCGAAAAAATAAAAATCAATCCAAAACAAGCATTTGCCAAAAAATGCAATCGCTGTCACTGTATTTATCTGTGCCCTCACAGATTAATACATTATCAGTCAATGGGCAATCACAAACATAAAACTAAATAAATACAATGAAAAAACCCTCCGAATCCCGGCATATCTGGAAGCTCTCGATCGTGAAGTCATCACCGGCAATCCATCTCCATCCTCCTTGAAGATCAGCACCAGGTACAAAAATCTTCTTTTATCTTCTCTCACTGTCTTCTATATTCTTCTGTAATTATTTTCTTCTTTTCTTCCATCTTCTATCTTCTTTCTTTCAATCCCAAGTACCCCATGGTAAATCCAAACGGATGTTGCCTCGTCGAGATCTTCCGCTAAAATGAGACGTACAGGCCTTTTATATGGCCTGTAACGTTACATTTTAGGCTCAGATGGTACAGCTCCAATCCGATTGGATTGGTTTGCAAGCTTAAAATGCTTTGGCCAAAGAATTTAACTAAATGACCCTCACTTATGAAGAAAAACAGATAAGAATTTAACTACAGTATATAATTTGTCATATTGGATGTAGTTTGAGGATTTTTGTCTTTTCTCAAATCTCTTTATTGCAATAGTTTTATCCTGTTCTGCACAGTCTGTATGCTGTTACTGTAAAGAGATAGATATATGGTTGGTACTGTACATAGAAAAGTCAAAGGAAGTGTTATAGTATTCACTCCACAATTAATGCAGTGTTTCCCCATTTAACTTCTTTGTCTGTCAGAGGGTGTAAAAATATATTTATATATAATAATTACATTTTTCAGAAAATTCTAAAAAAAAGATTGCGTGTGTTTTCTTGGTGTTAATATTTCTGCTATTGCTTACAAATATTATCAATATCACATATATAATGTAAATATTTTATGAAGACAACATTTATAATGAAAATAAATGAATAGATAATATCCTAGAATGGGTATAGGTGTGCATTACTCACTCTTTCACTCTAAATTGACACAAAATAACATGTTTAATGTATTCTTTTTTTTTAATCTCAATGGTGATATGACATATCATTTATACACAAATAACAAGAGAAAATACAAGCATACCCCACATTAACACACGCAATGGGATCAGAGCATGCGTGTAAAGCGAAAATGTACTTAAAGTGAAGCACTACCTTTTTCCCACTTATAGATGCATGTACTGTACTGCAATCGTCATATACGTGCATAACTGATGTAAATAACGCATTTGTAACAGGCTCTATAGTCTCCCCGCTTGCGCACAGCTTAGGTACAGGTAGAAAGCCGGTATTGCTGTTCAGGACGTGCTGACAGGCGCATGTGCGAGCTGCCGTTTGCCTATTGAGCGACATGTCCTTACTCGCGAGTGTACTTAAGGTGAGTGTCCTTAAACCGATGAATGCCTGTATTGTGGTACTGAGCCCTAAGTCCCATTCATTACCATAATGCCAAAAGGCATTGTTTACAAAGTCTGTTCAGAACACATGTAGTTAATCAAATTGAAATTGTTTAAGATATATTAACTCATGGACAGAAGAAACTTATGACTTTCAGTGGACCCTTTTTATGATGTTACATTTGCATTTTCCATTTCACATATTTGACCACAATTAAATAAAGGCCAACATTGTAATGCCGATGATTGCCTGCTTGTTGTAAGCTTGACGTGTTTGGGCATAAGAGAAATTTCATTATAGCTAAATGTTTCCATTATTACACTGCATTTTCATCCCCCTCTACTTCACATTTATTAGGTACTAGCTGAGAGACCCGGCGTTGCCCGGGATGTAAATGCGTAATAGGTAGTATTATTTATAACTCGTGGAACAATAGGTGAGTATTTGTTGTAAAGGTTTCGGGGGGGGGAGAAAGGGGAGCGGGGGGGAGAAAGGGGAGCAGGGGGGGAGAAAGGGGAGCGGGGGAAGAGAAAGGGGAGCGGGGGGGGGGGAGAAAGGGGAGCGGGGGGGGAGAAAGGGGAGCGGGGGGGGGAGAAAGGTGAGCGGGGGGGGGAAAGTGGCGTCTGGCTGAGTGGCGGTAGGAAGCGCCCTGTGTGTGTGGGCCTGAGGCTGAGGCGGGACGCGCAGTGGGCCTGAGGCTGAGGCGGCATGCGCAGTGGGCCTGAGGCTGAGGCGGGACGCGCAGTGGGCCTGAGGCTGAGGCGGGACGCACAGTGACTTACCTGAGCGGGTGGTAGCGCCGGGGAGGTAAGGGAGCGGCTGGGGTAGGAAGGCCGCGCTTCCCGTCCGGAGCCAATTCAGGACGGCGCACGTGAGGGGTGGGGAGGGGGGCGGACAGAGGGTGTGTGTGTGTGTGTATAGAGCTGCTGTGTTGTGTGTGTGTGTGTGTGTATAGAGCTGCTGTGTTGTGTGTGTGTGTGTGTGTGTGTGTGTATAGAGCTGCTGTGTTGTGTGTGTGTGTGTGTGTATAAAGCTGCTGTGTTGTGTGTGTGTGTGTGTGTATAGAGCTGCTGTGTTGTGTGTGTGTGTGTGTGTGTATAGAGCTGCTGTGTTGTGTGTGTGTGTGTGTGTGTGTGTGTGTGTGTGTGTGTGTGTGTGTGTGTGTGTGTGTGTGGCCCGTCACTCCGAAACAGGCCAATGAGAGGTGTGCGGGGGCGGGCGACCCAAGGGACCAATGAGATTTCCCCTAGGGACACCGGACATCCAGGCAGGCAAACATACAGTGCTTTCACTAATATAGTATAAGATTATCAGGGCTTTTTTTCATGGGGAACGCAGTTCCAGTACCTTTTTCACAGACACATGGGGTACCTTTTATAGCATTATTGTGAT
Source organism: Ascaphus truei (assembly GCF_040206685.1). NCBI lineage: Eukaryota > Metazoa > Chordata > Amphibia > Anura > Ascaphidae > Ascaphus > Ascaphus truei. The sequence continues at coordinate 317,545,421 of NC_134485.1, forward strand.
AATGTGAAAAAATATGTTTTATCTGTTTCATACAACAATTAGAATGTAATCATTTTTTACAAAAACAATAACATAGATCGATTCGAAACTATTTTGAAATGTGAACAAAAATGTATATTAATGCGTATTTCTAAAAATAATTTCCGCTGGTCCATCCTCATGTCAGAGTTCCGTCACCTCTTTTTTCTAGAAAAAAAGCACTGGGTATTATCAAGATATAAAAAGCAAAAGACCCCCTCCCCCCCCAACCTCCTCAACCTTAAAGGCATCAACTGTCGGACTGGGCCATATTCTAACCTGAACCACACATTATACAATGTGCAGCCACCTAACCATCTTGTTTCACCATTGTCCCTCATTCCTGCTAGCCTGTAAGCTCTCACGAGCAGGGCCCTCATTACCTGTTTGCATCTGTTTGTCCTCACCTGTATGCAGGGCGCCAACAGGTGGGGACAGGTGTCCCGGGCCCGGTGTCTGCAGGGGAACAGGTCGGCACTGCAAGTTGGGCCCGACCTCTGGTCACCAGGCCCTGATTCTCCCTCAGCTGCAGACCTCTTCCTTCTCTCCTATTCTGATCTTCCAACGCCGGCGCGCGACAGGCCTCTCGGATGTCTGCACACCGGTAGTAACTTTGCCCAGCTTCTGGCGTGCGGCAGCAGAGGGAAGCCCGGTGCACGCGCCAGTGTTGGAAGCACATGGGACAGAGTAGGCCTGCAGCTGAGGAAGAGCAGGGGCCTGTCCACGAGAGAACTGGCAGCCGGGCCTGGCCAGAGGTCAGGCCTAACCAGCAGCGCCGGCCCCTCGCAGACAACAGGCCCGGCTTGACCACCCACAAGTTAAGATTTTTTTTTTAAGTATTGGGGATTTTTTTATATGCATTGTGTTTTTTTTTATATGTATTATGTATTTTTATATGTATTGTTATTCTTTTATATGTATTGGGGGCTTTTTTTTTATATGCATTGGGGTCTATTTTTATATGCATATGATAACGCAATGTTCTTCTTTGGACCCCAAGCACCGTGCTATAATGGGGTTGTGCTGTATTGTATACAGATACAGCCACGAGTATTAGAACACTTACCTGGGAAATTCTGGGGCAGTCTCACAGTAAATGCCTCAACATTTCTGTGAGATTCTTAATGGCCCATCTGATTAACACAGCAGGGGTCCCTGCAGTCCCATTCAGTTTTAATGGGACTGCAGGGACCCCAAACTGTGTTAATCCAATGGGCCATTAAGAATCTCACAGAAATGTTGAGGCATTTACAGTGAGACTTCCCCAGAATTTCCCAGGCAAGAGTTCTAATACTGGTGTCTGCATCTGTATGTATTTTTTTTTATATGTATTGAGGATTTTATATGTATTGGGTTTTTTTTATATTTGGGTGAATTTTATATGTATTTTGGTGGGTTTAATATGTATTTGTTTTTTTAATATGTATTTTTTTAAATATATGTATTGGGGGGGTTATATGTATGTATGTAGGGTTTTTTTAGGGTATGTATTTGGGTGGTTTGTATATATTTGGGGAGGTGGGTGGTTGTATATATTTGGGGGTTGGGGATCTTTTTGTATGTATTTGGGGGGGAAGTTTTTTGCATTTGGGCGTGGTTTTTTTTGGTATATATTTTGTGGGTAGAATTGTGGGGAGGGAATGAGTGTGAGGAGGGGGATTGAGTGAGAGTGGGGTAATTGACGGAGGGGGAAAGAGAGTGGGAGGAGAGAGGGGTGAGTGAGGAAAGAGGGAGTAAGAGTGAGACGCAGGGGAGAGAAATTCATGTGAGGCGGTGGGGGGCAGGGATTGAGTGAGAGTGGGGAATTGATGGAGGGGGGGAGAATGAGAGGTGAGACGTAGGGGAGAGAAATACATGTGGAGAGGGAGGGAAATAGAGGGGGCTCGCGAGGTGTGAAATAGGGGGGCTCATGGTGTGAAATGGGGCTTGCAACACTGCCGACGGGGGTGGGGGGGGGAGGGGGAGAGAGAGAGAGTGCCCCGGAGGGGGCAGGGGCCTGGTCAGTAGTGTAGTCCTGGGCCCCGGGAAACTTGTCTGTGGCTCTGCCTGTCTGTAACTGTTTATGTAATATACATACCTCTGTACCCCATTGTACCGCGTTGCAGAATATGTTGGCGCTTGTCAAATAAATAATAATAATAATATATTTTCTTATAAACTAATCTCTAAAAGTCAAATCCCTGATTGCAGAGCAAAAACGCATTTTGTAAAAATGTTCAGACAATGAAGATCTGAGAGAGGAATTACATTCATTTAAACCAAGCATGTCAAACTCAAATGCTAACAAGGGCCAAATAAACAAGGTTTAAGTCTAGGTGGGCCGCAAAAAAAAACAACTTACATTTTCATAGAAACTTAGGTTTATTTCGAAAAGTACAGTGTGTGTGTGTGTGTGTGTGTGTGTGTGTGTGTGTGTGTGTGTGTGTGTGTGTGTGTGTGTGTGTGTGTCTGTGTGTGTGTGTCGGATGACCTCAACAAAAAAAAAAGCCAGATGTGAATGATTCTGAACGCATTAACCAGTGTCAGGATGCCCCCTCTTAATTTCCAAAGCAGCAATTCCACTTGGGATCTTACCTGATCCGCAGTCTCTCAAGGTAGTATACTGGAGGGGAGGTGTTCCTTACCTGTCTTCTAATGTCCCCCGTGTGAAACTTGAGAGTCAGATCTGGAAGAAAGCAGAATAGGTTATTTCGGTGTAGGTATAGGGCAGTTAAGATAAAAACGAAGAGAGTGGGTGAGGGTGACAGACAGAGAGAGGGTGACACAGAGAGAGAGGGTGACAGAGAGAGGGTGACAGAGAGAGGGTGACAGAGAGAGGGGGTGGCAGACAGAGAGGGAGGCAGACAGAGAGGGAGGCAGACAGAGAGAGAGGGGAGGCAGACAGAGAGGGAGGGGAGGCAGACAGAGAGGGAGGGGAGGCAGACAGAGAGGAAGGGGAGGCAGACAGAGAGGAAGGGGAGGCAGACAGAGAGGGAGGGGAGGCAGACAGAGAGGGAGGGGAGGCAGACAGAGAGGGAGGGGAGGCAGACAGAGAGGGAGGGGAGGCAGACAGAGAGGGAGGGGAGGCAGACAGAGAGGGATGGGAGGCAGACAGAGAGGGAGGGGAGGCAGACAGAGAGGGAGGGGAGGCAGACAGAGAGGGAGGGGAGGCAGACAGAGAGGGAGGGGAGGCAGACAGAGAGGGAGGGGAGGCAGACAGAGAGGGAGGGGAGGCAGACAGAGAGGGAAGGGAGGCAGACAGAGACGGAAGGGAGGCAGACAGAGAGGGAAGGGAGGCAGACAGAGAGGGAAGGGAGGCAGACAGAGAGGGAAGGGAGGCAGACAGAGAGGGAAGGGAGGCAGACAGAGAGGGAAGGGAGGCAGACAGAGAGGGAAGGGAGGCAGACAGAGAGGGAAGGGAGGCAGACAGAGAGGGAAGGGAGGCAGACAGAGAGGGAAGGGAGGCAGACAGGGAGAGGGAGGCAGACAGGGAGAGGGAGGCAGACAGGGAGAGGGAGGCAGACAGGGAGAGGGAGGCAGACAGGGAGGGTTAGAGAGGGTGGAAGTGGGTGAGAGAGGGTGAGAGAGGGTGGGAGCGGGTGAGAGAGGGTGGGAGCGGGTGAGAGAGGGTGGGAGAGGGTGAGAGAGGGTGGGAGCGGGTGAGAGAGGGTGGGAGCGGGTGAGAGAGGGTGGGAGCGTGAGAGAGGGTGGGAGAGTGAGAGAGGGTGGGAGAGTGAGAGAGGGTGGGAGAGTGAGAGAGGGTGGGAGAGAGAGAGGGTGGGAGAGTGAGAGAGGGTGGGAGAGTGAGAGAGAGGGTGGGAGAGGGTGAGAGAGAGTGGGAGAGGGTGAGAGAGAGTGGGAGAGAGAGAGGGTGGGAGAGACAGAGAGAGTGGGAGAGACAGAGAGAGAGAGAGACAGAGAGAGTGAGAGAGACAGAGAGAGTGAGAGAGACAGAGAGAGTGAGAGAGACAGAGAGAGTGAGAGAGAGAGAGAGTGAGAGAGACAGAGAGAGTGAGAGAGACAGAGAGAGTGAGAGAGACAGAGAGAGTGAGAGAGAGAGAGAGTGAGAGAGACAGAGAGAGTGAGAGAGACAGAGAGAGTGAGAGAGACAGAGAGAGTGAGAGAGAGAGTGAGAGAGAGAGAGAGTGAGAGAGACAGAGAGAGTGAGAGAGACAGAGAGAGTGAGAGAGACAGAGAGAGTGAGAGAGACAGAGAGAGTGAGAGAGACAGAGAGAGACAGAGAGAGACAGAGAGAGATAGAGAGAGACAGAGAGAGACAGAGAGAAACAGAGAGAGTGAGAGAAACAGAGAGAGTGAGAGAAACAGAGAGAGTGAGAGAAACAGAGAGAGTGAGAGAAACAGAGAGAGTGAGAGAAACAGAGAGAGTGAGAGAAACAGAGAGAGTGAGAGAAACAGAGAGAGTGAGAGAAACAGAGAGAAACTGATGGAGAGTGAGAGAGAGAGAGAGAGAGAGAGAGAGGGGGAGAGAGGGTGGTTGACTGACTCACCGGGCCCGGGATGTCAACCCCGGCAGACCCCCTGTTGGCGGCCTTGTCCCTCATTCTCTCTCTACTTCCCCCCCATTTTCTCTCCCTTCCCTCCCCACCCCCATTCTCGCAATCCCCTCTTCTCTCTCCCCACCCATCTCCCTCGCCCCCCTCCATTCTCCCCCCTCCATTCTCTTCCCCCCCTCCATTCTCAAACCCCCCTCCATTCTCAAACCCCCCTCCATTCTCTCCCCCCCCATTCTCTCTCTGACCTGCACAGACGCACACAGCCACTGACCTACAGATACACACAGACAGACCAACAAAGACACTGACCACGCACAGACACACACACAGTCACTGCTGGCCTGCACAGACATACACACACAGCCACTGATACACACACACACACACACACACTCTACCCCCCCCCCCCCCACACACACTCTCCCCCCCACACACAGGGGCAGGGGGTGAAAGGGGCAGGGGTTGACAGGGGGTGACAGAGGCAGGGGGTGAGAGGGGCAGGGGGTGACAGGGGTTGACACGGGCAGGGGGTGACAGGGGCAGGGGGTGACAGGGGTTGACAGGGGCAGGGGTGACAGGGGTTGACAGGGGCAGGGGGTGACAGGGGCAGGGGTTGACAGGGGGTGATATGGACAGGGGGTGGCAGGGAGGGGCAGGGGGTGACAGGCAGGGGGTGACAGGCAGGGGGTGACAGAGGCAGGGGGTGACAGAGGCAAGGGGTGACAAAGGCAGGGGGTGACAGAGGCAGGGAGTGACAGAGGCAGGGGGTGAAAGGGGTAGGGAGTGACAGGGGCAGGGGGTGACAGGGCAGGGGGTGACAGGGCAGGGGGTGACAGGGCAGGGGGTGACAGGGGCAGGGGTTGACAGGGGGTGACAGAGGCAGGGGGTGACAGGGGCAGGGGTTGACAGGGGGATGACAGAGACAGGGGGTGACAGGGGCAGGGGGTGACAGGGTGATATGGACAGGGGGTGGCAGGGGGTGACAGGGGCAGGGGGTGAAAGGGGCAGGGGGTGAAAGGGGCAGGGGGTGAAAGGGGCAGGGGGTGAAAGGGGCAGGGGTGACTGGGGGTGACAGAGGCAGGGGGTGACAGGGGGTGACAGAGGCAGGGGGTGACAGGGGCAGGAGTGACAGGGAGTGGCAGGGGCAGGGGGTGACAGGGGCAGGGGTTGACAGGGGGTGATATGGACAGGGGGTGGCAGGGTGTCGACAGGGGCAGGGGGTGACAGGGGGTGACAGATGCAGGGGGTGACAGGGCAGGGGGTGACAGGGGCAGGGGGTGACAGGGGCAGGGGTTGACAGGGGGTGATATGGACAGGGGGTGGCAGGGAGGGGCAGGGGGTGACAGGCAGGGGGTGACAGGCAGGGGTGACAGAGGCAGGGGGTGACAGAGGCAAGGGGTGACAAAGGCAGGGGGTGACAGAGGCAGGGAGTGACAGAGGCAGGGGGTGAAAGGGGTAGGGAGTGACAGGGGCAGGGGGTGACAGGGCAGGGGGTGACAGGGCAGGGGGTGACAGGGCAGGGGGTGACAGGGGCAGGGGTTGACAGGGGGTGACAGAGGCAGGGGGTGACAGGGGCAGGGGTTGACAGGGGGATGACAGAGACAGGGGGTGACAGGGGCAGGGGGTGACAGGGTGATATGGACAGGGGGTGGCAGGGGGTGACAGGGGCAGGGGGTGAAAGGGGCAGGGGGTGAAAGGGGCAGGGGGTGAAAGGGGCAGGGGGTGATGGGCAGGGGTGACTGGGGGTGACAGAGGCAGGGGGTGACAGGGGGTGACAGAGGCAGGGGGTGACAGGGGCAGGAGTGACAGGGAGTGGCAGGGGCAGGGGGTGACAGGGGCAGGGGTTGACAGGGGTGATATGGACAGGGGGTGGCAGGGTGTCGACAGGGGCAGGGGGTGACAGGGGGTGACAGATGCAGGGGGTGACAGGGCAGGGGGTGACAGGGGCAGGGGTTGACAGGGGGTGACAGAGGCAGGGGATGACAGGGGCAGGGGTTGACAGGGGGTGACAGAGACAGGGGGTGACAGGGGCAGGGGGTGACGGGGTGATATGGACAGGGGGTGGCAGGGCGTGACAGGGGCAGGGGGTGACAGGGGTGACGGGCAGGGGTGACAGGGGGTGACTGGGGGTGACAGTTGCAGGGACAGGGGGAGGCAGGGGCAGGGGTTGACAGGGGCAGGGGGTGACAGGGGGTGACAGGCAGGGGGTGACAGGCAGGGGGTGACGTGCAGGGGGTGACGTGCAGGAGGTGACGTGCAGGGGGTGATGTGCAGGGGTGACAGAGGCAGGGGGTGGCAGGGGGTGACAGATGCAGGGGGTGAAAGGGGCAGGGGTTGACAGGGGGTGACAGGGGCAGGGGTTGACAGGGGGTGACAGAGACAGGGGGTGACAGGGCAGGGGGAGACAGGGGGTGATATGGACAGGGGGTGGCAGGGGGTGACAGGGGCAGGGGGTGAAGGGGTAGGGGGTGACGGGGTGACGGGCAGGGGTGACAGGGGGTGACAGAGGCAGGGGGTGACAGGGACAGGGGGTGACAGGGGGTGGCCGGTGCAGAGGGTGACAGGGGCAGGGGGTGACAGGGGTTGACAGGGGCAGGGGGTGACAGGGGCAGGGGGTGACAGGGGGTTGCCAGGGTGTGACAGGGTGTGACAGGGGCAGGGGGTGATGTGCAGGGGGTTACAGGGGGTGACAGAGGCAGGGGGTGACAGATGCAGGGGTTGACAGGGGTGACAGAGGCAGGGGGTGACAGAGGCAGGGGGTGACAGGGCAGGGGGTGACAGGGGCAGGGGTTGACAGGGGGTGACAGAGGCAGGGGGGGACAGGGGCAGGGGGTGACAGGGGGTGATATGGACAGGGGGTGGCAGGGGTTGGCAGGGGGTGACAGGGGCAGGGGGCGAAAGGGGCAGGGGGTGACAGGGGCAGGGGTTGACAGGGGGTGACAGAGGCAGGGGGTGACAGGGCAGGGGGTGACAGAGGCAGGGGGTGACAGGGGCAGAGGTTGACAGGGGGTGACAGAGACAGGGGGTGACAGGGGGTGACAGGGGCAGGGGTTGACAGGGGCAGGGGTTGACAGGGGGTGACAGAGAAAGGGGGTGACAGGGGCAGGGGGTGACAGGGTGATATGGACAGGGGTGGCAGGGGGTGACAGGGGCAGGGGGTGACAGGGGGTGACTGGGGGTGACAGTGGCAGGGGGTGACAGGGGGTGACAGGGGGAGACAGGGGCAGGGGTTGACAGGGGCAGGGGTTGACAGGGGGTGGCAGGGTGTGACATGGGCAGGGGGTGACAGGGGGTGACAGGCAGGGAGTGACAGGCAGGGGGTGACAGGCAGGGGGTGACATAGGGGGTGACAGGGGCAGGGGTTGACAGGGGGTGACAGAGACAGGGGGTGACAGGGGCAGGGGGTGACAGGGGGTGATATGGACAGGGGGTGGCAGGGGGTGACAGGGGCAGGGGGTGAAAGGGGCAGGGGGTGACAGGGGCAGGGGTTGACAGGGGGTGACAGAGGCAGGGGGTGACAGGGCAGGGGGTGACAGGGGCAGGGGTTGACAGGGGGTCACAGAGGCAGGGGGTGACAGGGGGTGACAGGGGCAGGGGTTGACAGGGGGTGACAGGGGCAGGGGTTGACAGGGGGTGACAGAGACAGGGGGTGACAGGGGCAGGGGGTGATGGGGTGATTTGGACAGGGGGTGGCTGGGGGTGACAGGGGCAGGGGGTGACAGGAGCAGGGGGTGACAGGGGCAGGGGGTGACAGGGGGTGACTGGGGGTGACAGTGGCAGGGGGTGACAGGGGGAGGCAGGGGCAGGGGTTGACAGGGGAAGGGGTTGACAGGGGGTGGCAGGGTGTGACAGGGTGTGACAGGGGCAGGGTGTGACAGGGGGTGACAGGCAGGGGGTGACAGGCAGGGGGTGACAGGCATGGGGTAACGTGCAGGGGGTGACAGGGGCAGGGGTTGACAGGGGGTGACAGAGACAGGGGGTGACAGGGCAGGGGGTGACAGGGGCAGGGGGTGAAAGGGGCAGGGGGTGATGGGGTGACGGGCAGGGGTGACAGGGGGTGACAGAGGCAGGGGGTGACAGGGGCAGGGGGTGACAGGGGGTGGCAGGGGGTGACAGGGGCAGGGGTTGACGGGGTTGACAGTGGCAGGGGGTGACAGGGGCAGGGGTTGACAGGGGGTGATATGGACAGGGGGTGGCAGGGTGTGACAGGGTGTGACAGGGGCAGGGGGTGACAGGGGGTGACAGGCAGGGGGTAACGTGCAGGGGGTGACAGAGGCAGGGGGTGACAGATGCAGGGGTTGACAGGGGGTGACAGGGCAGGGGGTGACAGGGCAGGGGTTGACAGGGGGTGACAGAGGCAGGGGTGACAGGGGCAGGGGGTGACAGGGGCAGGGGTTGACAGGGGGTGACAGAGGCAGGGGGTGACAGGGGCAGGGGGCGACAGGGGGTGATATGGACAGGGGGTGGCAGGGGTTGGCAGGGGCAGGGGGTGAAAGGGGCAGGGGGTGACAGAGGCAGGTGGTGACAGGGGGTGACGGGCAGGGGTGACTGTGGGTGACAGAGGCAGGGGGTGGCAGGGGTTGACAGGGGGTGACAGACAATATGACAGACAATATGTTGCTACTTACAGTTATAATTAGATCTGCTCTGCAGTCTCTGCTCCTAGGAGGGGGATTTAACGTGCAGCAGCTCTGACACCTTGCTCTTCTCCTGTCCTCCGCGTGGCAGTGAATGTCACGACACTGACATCACTTCACTCTCCCCAGCCCCGCCCCCGACATCATACAAACCCCTGCGGTCCTGTTGCAGCTTCACCTCCCCCTGCGGGAGACATCCAATATCCTGCTCCGTTATTGGGAGATGACCATGTGCTCCTCTGCTCCCCTTGACCCTGCCCACCCTCCTCCAGGCCCTGCCCACCTCAGCCCACCATACCAAAGGCACCCAGGCCCTGCCCACCCTCCCCCAAGCACCCTGGCCCTGCCCACCCTCCCCCAGGAACCTCCCCCAGGAACCCCCCCCCCACACACACACACACACGGCACGAGTGCAGATTGGCTGTGCTCGGCCACCGTATGCCTCCAGCCCCTTCAGGCCAGATTTCACTTCCGCCCGCGGCCAAAACTTTTCACCGCCGCCCACGCGCTCGCCGACACACACGGCCGCTGCGCCAGTTGTGAGCGGGCCGCAAATATATCCGTTCCGGGCCGCAAATATATCCGTTCCGGGCCGCATGTTTGACATGCCTGATTTAAACAATAATTTTTTATTTTTTTGTTAATAGCAGAAAGTAGAATTCGATATATTTTTTCCCTGCGGTTGAAGTACAGTCATGTCACTGATGAATAGCACATGTTGGTCAAGTATGGATTTAGCTGCAAAATTAGTTTGTAACTAAAAAAATAGTGTACAGTATAACAAGTCATTCTCTGAACTTGTCAAATCTTTCGTTGCTTTAAAGTTGATACTGTCACACACAGGACACCTGCTGTGCTCATTGGAGAAAATGCGTGCACATTGCATTAAGATTCTTTTTGCTGGTTTGCAGCCTTCATTGCTGGATGCAGATGGAATTTGACAAGCTTCCTTCCTAAACTGCCCTATCCAAATGGTATGGACACGCATGAAAAGGATCTGATGTCCTTTTTGCTCCCCAAAATGAGAAAACTCTGCAGGAAACAGAATTGTATTTCCACTGACATACAGATTGTCCCTGCGCTATTGATTTCAACCAGATATATTTCTGCCCTCTGGCAAAATACCTTTTTAGTGTTTAATTTCTTCATGTCTGAAGTGCACAGTACATTTTAACTTTTTTTAAATCATAATCCATTAACCCGTCCACTGCCAAACAGGCCTCTAATATGTATTGCAGATGCTCCTGTCACTGTAGGGATTAGCACAAAAAAAGTTAATTCAACTTCACTAAAATGACTTGATAGGGCACCGTACTTCCAAATAGACAAAGCCTGCACTTTCAATCATGCATTTTTCCCTCCAAGTGACATTTCAATGGGTGATAGTAGAATGGCTCCAAGTCAGCGAGAATAGTTTATCTCTCTTTGTATTTGCATTTTTTCATTTCTTGTTTGCATCTCATACTTGGTCATAGGAAGTGAAAGAGCTTTTAATCTCTGCACTCAACTCTAAGAGGGGGACAAAATTAAACAGCTACAAAGAAATCTCAATATTATACCTCAAAGCTTAAACTTTCAGATTTTTATTGCTTATTTTCACAGTCGCATACAGATGCAGCGGCCATTATCCAATAATTTCTCTGAGCCGTTTTCGTAAAGTCTGCTGTATTCCACGCGGCATTCATTCGTTAATCTTCCATGAAGGCTGCCAATCACACCTCTGTTTACCGTTGTTGATTTCCTTGATTACCTGGATTCTGCTTTATTTGGGTGCAGTTCTGAGCGTGTCCGCCAGATAGTAAAAGTGAATCCCATTGCATAGACTATCCAGTGTATAGTGGGTAGTCAATGTGCACGTGTTAAAAACCAGATAAAAAAGACTGTACACTACAGTGATCCATTGTAAATTGACCTTGGTCGTTGAAGACGTTTCATAATTAAAATTTCCAAACAGAATGTTGTGGACATTATTCTACATTGCTATGCCTGTGCAATTGCTGAATGGACATGCACTGAACATCATGTCAAGTCCTTATACTAAGCCAGACTGCAGTTATGCATATTTATTTTTTTCTGCAATTAATGCTGGAGTCTTACCAATACTATTGCAATAACGAGCCGACCGTCACTGAAAACCTGGTGAACCGCAATCTTTGCTACCTCGCCCTGCCTGACTACCAGCTTCAGTGGTCACCTGTCAACTTTAATGCAGACTACATTAGTGACTCCAACTTCTACGCACAATACACCTTGTTACTACACCAATACACACAATATACATTGGCTCATCTCCACCCGGTTGCCAAAGTTTATAACGAAGGTAAATATAATGTACTATACAGTATTAACTTTAATTCCCAATGACACTAGTGTACAGTAGTGTATGCCTGCCATACTGTAGCCCTTCAATGCTTGCACACATGTGCACTAGAGCGTGACTTGACGCATGCGCACTCCAGAACTTATAGCATAATTGTTTTTTCCAGAAAAAAAACTTTGAAATCGAGCGTCACAAGAAGATAAGGATGAAGTTCGATGGAACACTAATATAGCTTTTTTTTAAACGTTTCCTTTTTTTACTTTAATACAGTCAGTATTACCAGCTTCATGCTTTTAAAAAACTTTGCCACGCTATTATTTTGGACAACACACTATGCACTGTACAGTATGTGATCGATTCAATTACATGTCATAACCTGTAATAAAATTTCACACTTAGATGTTTCTTGCTTTTATTCCACTTCCTGGTTAATGGGGTATACTGTATAATGCCTTCACAAATAATGGTACACTGAACATATCAAAATAATTATTTGATACTATGGTTTTCTATTGAAGGGTTCCACAAGAATGTGCATTGTGAATTAGTGTACAAAGCCTTCACTGCCAATCGGACTGAGAAATCCAATGGGAATTTTTTTTTTTTTTTTAAAGTAACATTTTCTTTTCTTGAAGAGAGAATAATTGTGAGCTTTAAACAAAACCTTATGTGATGCATTGTTTTCCTATTTAATCAATTTTTACATTGTTAAAATCACAACATTTTTATTTTCTCACTAATGTTGCATTTTGCTGTATAATTAGACTTTGCATGTGTAATTTATTTGGGTACGAAACACCAAAAATAAAAAAAATATTAATAATTTTTTTTGGGGGGGGGGGGAAATCTATTCAATACCTTCAACTTTTGGTAGGCTTGTTCTGCTTTTCATACTGTTTATGGAAATACAGTATTACACACACACACAAACATGGTCTCTTGGAGTGATAACTTTTATTACATTTTAAAACAGTTCAAACAGTTTCTTTCTAATCCTTCACGCTCATCCCAGCATAAGTCCCAATGGTAAATAAATGTAGGGAATGGGAAGAGATGGGGACAGCACTCTCGCTTCAGCTTAATGTAATGAGCATGTATAATTAGGCACAGGTGCAAGGAGAGAACAAAGGGTAAATAATAAAAAAATGGGAAAAGAGAGCCCTCTTGAAAGCACTGTGTGTCTAAGTATAAAATGAGGGATTTAAAACAAAATTAAAAAGTGTAGTAGACTTGGTAAGTAAAATTCTATGGCCAATAGGTGAAAAGGATACAAAAACAAAAGATATACGCTATATATTCACAGTAGTTTGTCAGTCACAAATAGATCCGTATATCTTCAGCATTAATTAGTAACTTGACACCTTAAAATAAGAAGTCAAGCGATATGCTTACTGTCTATTATCATCCCAAAAATTTATAGTTGATGTAGACAAAGGACTGAACAACAGTAAAAATGTTAAAAACCTGTATCCATTTGAACAGGTAGCGTGCGAACTGATATATAAATCTGTAATAGTGAGTCACGCGTTAATGCTCCAGTAATGGTCTTTAGAGTAAATACTACAGATAGACCTAATCATACACAATACCTCAACTATAGGCACACAAACGTGTAAGCAAGCCTAGAGGCACGAATCAGGGTTCACATCCAGTTATAGCCTCTTAAGATATAATTAGCCTAGTAGTAAAAAAAAACCTTTTGTGAGTATACACACACTTTTATAAAGCTACAGTATATAGTATTTATAAAAATGTTTTACCAGGAAGTAATACATTGAGAGATACCTCTCATTTTCAAGTATGTCCTGGGCACAGAGTTATAAAAAATACATGGTTACATTAAAAGAACAGAGGTTATACAGTGAATTCACAGACATTTCATAGGACAGATAGAGTTGGAAAATTGGGTACAGGGGATAAAGGAGATAGGAGTTTCAGATAGAAATAGAGCAGCTTTAACATCAACCAACATCAGCGAAGGGCAGCAAACGGTTCACACCCTTTGGCTACGCCACAGGCTGTGCGCCTTTGGGGCAAAGCAGATGCACAGTGGGGTGGGTGACTGAGATGCAATGCAGCTGTGAACAAAAGCTCTTTGTGTCCTCATGTATGCGGGCACACTAAATTAGTAGCCTCTTGTTATAATAATAAACTCATCAGTAGAGAATGTCAGTTCAGTAATCTAAACATCTCATCTATTGATAGAGTACAAACACAGGGTAAAGTCATGTGGCTTGCTGGTGCGCTACATGTACAGTAGAAAATCCTCTGTTTTCCCCAATTATGTGGTCAACTTACCGCCATGTAGGAACTGGTAGCATTGGATTTTACATAGAGGCATGATTCCTCTATTGGAGACCTGTGTGTTGAAGAGAGCCGGCTCATTAGCTTCCAGTGTTGTGTTCGGACCATTGCTGTGCTCCATTTGCTACAAATTTCTGTTTGTTCCAGTATGATGGTCACCCACAAAACTACTGTACCTTCTACTGAACAAAAATGCTCATCAATGAATAGTAGACTGACTATCTTGCAATGACCAGTTTGCCTAACAACAAATGAGACTATTTTCTTTTGAGAAACGCCCCACTAATGAAGGAGATTGATTTTTTAATGTGTGTAAAAAAAACGAACACAAAACAATCTCATTCATGTAGCACTTCAAGCTCTTCTACATAGGCCACACATCTTTTCTGCAGGTAGTCTTCAGACACACATACAGTACAGTAGTATTTCTAGAATTCAAACATTTATCTACAAATGTGTAGTGTAGCCTACTTATTTTGAGGTTCTATATATCTACAGGGTTTGTTTCTACCATGGATTCAAGTTCACCCCTCAATTCCTCGCTTCCTTCTACAGAGATGTAAAATGTCTGTGACGGAAAGTTACTCCGATGTTCAAGAAATGTGTTCTTTTTTACAGACTTAAACTTGGTGTTTAGGTACTGGGGGGATTCTGGACCTACAAATAGTCTTGTGCAGCTTTGGATAACCCCTTGTTGAATGCTGTAATAAAAACAATATGAAATATATTGTGTGTGTGTGTGTTGTTGCTTGAAATACATCAATTTGGTGTGGAGGCCAGGCACTAAAAACCTCAGGCTCTGCAGAATAGAGCATGGTAATTACAGACATTGATCATCTGGGGGGAAAAATAATCAGGGCTGGAATCCAATTTCTTGTATAATCACTAAATACAGTATTCTAACCAATTCACTCACATTTACTCCTACTGCTAGACATGCCAATTAGACTGTAAGCTCTTTGGGGCAGGTAATAGGTGGATGACTTCTATACAGCAGTATACACTATGAAATGTCTGTGTGCTTTATTCCATATATCTCGGCTGCCTTCCACAAAGTTACAAGGTTGATCCGGATGAACAGGACTGTCCCACAAGGAGCATAGCTCTTGCCAGTGTATCTGGATATTTGTTGGACTTTATTTTCCAAGGCGCCGGTCTGTATTTATGTTTTCTTTGGCTGACTTCTAATGCTACATTTACTGTATGTCTTGATGCATCCAATCTGTGTTGTTATATTCCTCGTACTGTAATGTTATAAAGATGGGGAAGTGTCTTGCACCTGGTTGGTGCAGTACAAATACAAATCTGCATGCATGTGCATTATCTGACTTGGGCATTTATATTGTTCATTTATGAATTGAGTAAAAAAAAAAACGCGCTACTCACCAAGAAACTCAGTACTAGAGTGCATATAGGAACTTCGAAACATATAGGGGAACAACAAGGTAGGCCAACAAAGGGCAGACAACACGGATGGGAGAAGGAACGCTGGCTGCAAGGGTATCAGGGTCTGTTTGCCGTGCTTTGTTTAAAAGAGAGGGTTTTTAATTCCTTTCTGAATGAAAGTAAAGCTTCCTGATTTCTTAAAGCAGCAGGGAGCTTCAGTCTTGGGGCGTTTTTTAGAAAAACTCTCCCACCTGCTTTATTGACCTTAGGAATAGTTTCATAATTCCAAGAGTGCCTAACAGAAGATATGTATTTATGTAATATTATATGGGGTCACCAGCACACACAGATAAGAAAAAAGCAAGGATAATGCCCCCCCCAAAAATCAATGTATTGGATATTTGTCATATAAATAAGTGCACGGTGCAATAGCATCAATACATTAAAAAAAATTTTTTAAAAATAAAGAAGAGGTATACTGGTCTGTGATTGTACATATATTCATTGAGGATATCTGCAGGACACAAAAAACAGGCTCCACCAGGAGATAGAAAATGACTAGGGCTTGTACAACAATAATTAGAAATATAGGGGCAACATTTCAGCCTTGGCGCTTGATCGGACCCGTTTCCACACCAAAAACTAGGATTGTTTTTAAAGGAAACTTTGTGGTACTTCCGTCAAAAAAAAAGTCTCCTGTAATCAAGGATTCTGGTTCTACTAAACAGTGATCTGCGTATCCTCTTCGCTGTGCTGCATGGACACAGACTGCTGTAGAGTAACTTTTTTCTCTTGAAATGTTTTGCTGCTACTGTACTGTACACTATATGGCAAAAATCCAATACATTGATTTTCATTGGCATTATTCTTGTTTAGTTTTGCTGTGTGTGCTGGTGACCCCCTTTAATATTACATATATTTGTTTGTGGGGATTTGTTCTGTGACTCACCTAGCACCAATTTTCTTTTTCTTTTATGAAATTGTACCGGTATTGATTAGTAGGAGGACTGTCTGAACAAGAACATTCTGAACTCAATATTGATTTATATGTTTTCAGGGAATAAGAATAAATGTCACTGACTTAACTCCTTCCTTGTTCTGCAGACCCACCCAGATCCTAACTGCAGCACTAGTGGGTAAAATAATTAATTAAAATACCTATATTGGCAATGTAATCTATATGATGTGAAGATGTTGGAACTTGCAAGGGCACCCTCATCCCCCTTTACTCCCCTCCCTCTTTATTTTTGTTCTCCCCCCCCCCCATTCCCTTGAAAGAAAATGTCAATAAAATTTGAGTTTCCAAAAAAATAAATACCTATATTGGAAGTAGGCTGGCCAGCTGCACACTCTGACAAAGAGAAGCATTAATTGATGCAGCAAACAAGAACATTAGTGTGCTTTAAATCCATTACAAGCTACCAACATTTCTGTCCAGCAGTGGTACCCTAATGAAGGAATAATGTTATTAATATTAATTTGACTCGCAGCACTACCTGTGGCTCTATAAATCAGGGACATTCACTAAGCTCTAATAAGAGGTATTGCCATTGAATAGCAGTTAGTATGGTATTAAACTGTAATACCCCTTTATTATGGCAGCTTAATGAATCCCAGTCAATAACACATCAATAAAGGTGACATTTTTTAAACCAGATCCTAAAAGTACTAAGGACTATTATTATAAATGGAACATTAAGATATCCTTTTACATTATTTTCTTTCTGAAATAGGTATTTAGTAGAAACCTGTACACTGCAGTACATACAACGACAGAGAGAACAACAGCAATAGCTGTTTAACCAGAAAATGGTTAACGGCATGTGCTGCCTTTGATATGTTAGTGAACTGAATAACAAGCAAAGCACAATATCAATCAAAAATTAATCTGCCACCCTGCCTTTCCCTATCAGTTAACATCAGCTGCCAAAATACCTGTCATCTCATCTGTGACATACAGCTGACATTGGCCTTCACTAGTACTGTCACATGCAGTCACTGGGAAAGAATGTGTACTCTTTGCCACAAATCATCCCCTTTAACCCTTTTGATACCTGAGGAGCCTGTAATTCTGCTGTCCCCTCTGCCTTCAAGGGGGTTAAAAATCCAAACACAACCGGATGAAAGTATTGCCCTGACAAACAATGAACGCATGTTAACGCTTTTATGTCCACCAGGCCTGCCCTGTCTCCCAAAGGGATGAAGACATTGTGGATTTGCACAGTCTGCATTAGCAATGCAGCTAATTTTATTCAGATGTTTCTCAATCTCATAAACTAATCTGAACAGCATTTTAATTAGTCTTCGGCTGAGCACCAGGTGCATAGTATTTGATGGTAGTTTATAAATATG
Organism: Ascaphus truei; assembly: GCF_040206685.1. Taxonomy (NCBI): domain Eukaryota; kingdom Metazoa; phylum Chordata; class Amphibia; order Anura; family Ascaphidae; genus Ascaphus; species Ascaphus truei. The sequence continues at coordinate 317,562,931 of NC_134485.1, forward strand.
CAGATTTACTTAAAATACAAAATTGAAATATAATACAGTGTGCTTCAAGGCTACATTTAAACCACTTGGCTTATTCACAAGTGATAATTTTGTTTTTACTTAGAAGATAGAAAGTAAAGTGGATAAGTACTGTATAAAGGGTTGCAAATTTGCATTATAGCACGGAGTTGACTGGGACAGATCCACGGGTCCCTTATTGAGTGGGAGTTAACCCACTGTAAGTTAATGCCTTGTTAAGAGCTGCCCTGCATCTTCAAAGCTCACTAACACAGTGTTACTGTAAGTGCTGTTATGGGCCCGGAAAAGGCATTGCATTAACTATAACAGCTGTTAGTGCTGATGAAATGAAAAAGAGGTGTTCCCGTCAACAACACTTATTCACAGAGCTGCATTATACAGTAGGTAACCTGACGTTAGTTAGGTCACACCTAAAGGTTATTCCCATCCAGACTTTGAAATATAGGGGGGGCCTAATCAAGAAATAATATTTAATATTGGTATTTTAACTAATTTTAAATATACTTTGGATATCCAAATTAGCATATATCCCAGGTATCTCTGATGTGTTCCTTTTGTGCACAGGTCTCTCTATCTCTCTCTCCCCGCGGGTTAAATCTTGGATAAGTGTTAACATTAGGGAAAATAACATCCGTCAATAATATTGAAAACGTCCCTTTATTAGCACAAATTGAACATAGTTTAGTGTATCTGGGCCAAACTGTGATAGTGCTAATTGGGGCACCATCTCAGTTGAATGAATAACTCAGTAAGAGTATTATCGTCATGTTGTGTTCCTTTGTATCTAAATATCAAGGTGCTTTGGGCTAGATTCACAAAAGATCGATATAGTGGTGGAGCACCAGTTTTGCCCACATAAAAAAGACATTTATGGAGCTAGAAAAAGTGCAGAGAAGAGCCACCACATTAATAAAGGGGATAGAAAATCTAACTTATGAGGAGAGGCTAGCTAAATTAGATGTGTTTACATTAAAAAGAGGCGTCTAGCCCGGGCGCATGCGCGAAGCCAGAGTGCATGGAAGCTTAGCTTGTTAGCTCCCATCGCACCGGCCCAATTATTAATAAAAAGTGGCACTTTCAGCGACCCCCACACAACAGAAAATCAGATCCATCAACCGGAATCCCTAGAGATACCAACTAAGGCTAAATCAAAGCCAAAAGACCCCTCGGTCACTACATATTTTAACAAAAACCCCACAGCAGCGGTGAGCGGCCCTGAAGTCCCCGCACTCACAATGCAAGCAGACTCCGACAGCGAGAGACCAGCTCCAAGAGCAGATGACCAAGAACTGGTCACCAGAAAAGACCTCCGGGAATTTTGCGGAGAAATGAAACATTTCTTCCGCAGGGAGCTATGGGATCTGCGGAGGCACTTAGACGGACTGGGAGAGAGGACCGGTACCCTGGAGCTCAAAATAGACGACAACACATGGGCACTCCAGCAAACAAATAAAGTGGTTGCCAGACTAGAGGAAAAGATCAAAGACCTCATGGACAAACAGGAAGATACAGAAAATCGCGACAGGCAAAACAATGTACGCATCAGGGGGGTCCTTGAATCCTTTAACGACCCAGAGGACTTTGTTCAGAAATGGCTAGAACACCTGCTACCTAACAAAACGCCTCTAAACCTCAGGCAGGAGACCCCCCTCGCGACCTCATTGTGCGATTCCATTTTTATAAGACTAAAGACGCTGTTTGCCGGATTGCAAGGGAATCGAGGGCCATGGAGTTTGAAGGAATAAACTCCAGGTCTACCAAGAACTTTCCCTGGCTACCCTCACCAGAAGGAGAAATCTGGGACCAGTGACCAGGGTTCTACAGGATAAAGGTATCCGGTATCGGTGGTTGTTCCCATTCGCCCTCTTTGTGGTCAAGAATGGAGTGGCGAACACCCTGCGGAGAGTCGAGGACGGGGACGCCTTCCTGAAAAAGCTAGGACACCCGCAGAAAGCCCCTAACCCAGGTCCCTCCCAACCTCCTCACCTCGAGTCAGAAGCGGATCCAGCACTGGAGACGGCCTGGAACAGAGTGGGAGCAGCAGCAGCTGAATCCCCGTGAAGTCCCGAGGCTGTCGCCTTGAAAACAGACCAATTAAGCGCTTAAAGGAGACATTACCCCATTTCCCACACCTATCTAAAATGGCCGACCCTCGAGGACTCTCAATCATCCCCCCTGGTGGTCACCTTCAGGAACTGCAGGAGCTGGTTGATGGTATCCATCACCATCGTCATCGTTCTTCATGGGCTCCAGTGGCGGGAAGCTGCACTGAAGGTGCGCACAGGGAGGGGGCGGAGCCACAACCCAGACATCAGCACAGAGATGCACCGGAGGAGCCGCAGTGAACACACCCTCCCTCTCGACTAGAGGACTTCCGGTCTACGGAGCACTTCCGGGGGAGGGAGCACTTCCGGGAGAGGGAGCACATCCGGAGCTATAGACGCCGGCACACCTACCCGACTGCAGAGGAAGAGATGCCCGTATCTGGAACCGGGGAGGAGGCTAACTACTGGGACCAGGCGGGGGGGGGGTGAGGGGCGCGGGAGGGAATAAACACAATGCTTCGGAAAGGGCCCAAGAGAGATTTAGCTCAGCCCCAGACAATAGTAAAAAAGAGTCCAGGATAAAGAGCGATAGAAAGCTTAACGGGGGTTATGATCTGACCATTGAATATAGACGGGAAAAATGGGAGGTGGGAGGATGGGGGATACGATCTTATATGAAGGACCTGGCTTATGTTTTCCCCGCTCATAATGCTCTTATTTGCAGGTTTGTTTGCAGTTGATGTTTGATTAATTATATTATGTTAATCTCTGTTAAGGAATGAAGCCTGGGGGTGCTCGGAGATGCCCGTCTGAAGAGCCGGTACAATCTTGTGCAATCGGACAGCTGCCTACCTGGACGGTGGACCGTTGTGCCGCCTCGCTCCCACCGCTGGGAGTCACAAAAGGGGGAAGCTACAACCCTTCAGGGAGGAACAGACGGACAGCCCCGGCGGTGGGGGTGGCGTACCGGTGGGCGACAGAGGATCTTCGGGCACCAGGACACGTCCTATGAGCCAAAAATTTAAGTTAAGCTACATTAGGTTAAGCGACACATTTAGAATCGTTCATTAGGTTATAATAAAGTTATGAAGTTACACTGTTACACTGTGCCACTGTTTAGGCCACTCCACGTAAGTGGAACATAGCCGGTCTGAACTAGCCGGCGCCCCAAGAGGTTTCCCATGGAAGTAGTCCAGGGGAACCGCTTAGTCCTACAGAGGACAGCACTAAACACACCTAGACGCCCATTACACAGGCGTCAGGTGGCTGTCCGACACGCAGGACAGATGAGCCGACTCTGGAACCATCCAGACACGGCTCTATGTTTTTTTTTTTTCTGTTTCCGTTCCTTTTCCACCTTTCCCATCCCCCCCCTAACCCCCATCCTGGGACGCGGAGCCTCCCTATCAGTAGTCGGCGCTGGGCCGCGAGGCTGATGAATATATGGCCATATAAATCTTTCGCCCTCCAGCGGAGGCATAGGCAACACAGATACTATAATAAACTGGGAAGCTACCCATACCCACTACTATGTAAAATGGCCTTAAATATCATATCTAATAATGTAAAAGGTTTTAACAACCCGACAAAGCGAAAAGCCGCTTTCACAGACTACAAAAGAAAACAGGCTGACATCCTACTAATCCAGGAAACTCACTTTAGCCGCTGCAGCTCACCGAAATACTTAGCTAAACAATTTTCACAATTTTACTTGGCGTCTGCAGCAGAGAAAAGGCGAGGGGTCGGCATCCTCTTCCATAACAGGGTCCCGTTTACCCTTGAAACCCTGAGATGGGATAGTGAGGGCAGATTTTTGATAGTCGTCGGGAGGGTACAAGAACAATTGATCACACTCGCCTCAATATATGCTCCTTGTGAACAGAACCATGACTTCTTCCGGGAGTTTTTTCAGAAACTAAACCTAGTGGCCAAAGGCCATATCATTCTAGCTGGGGATTTCAATTTAACACTGAACCCGAAGCTAGACAGAACCCGTTTCTCTAGAAATTGTCGGAAGAAAGTCTTGGATGCCTTGAAGATAGGCCTCAAACAAAATCAGCTCACTGATATCTGGAGGGAACTCCATCCTACCGAAAAGAACTATACCTTTTACTCCCACCCCCATGATGCCTATAGCAGAATCGACTACTTCTTCATCTCTAGTAGACTGTCCCCTGGGTCTCCCATGCAGGGATCCATGACATTTCATGGTCAGACCACGCACCAATAGAGCTGAGCTGCACTCAAATACATTCTGATAGGCCCGGTGCGAATTGGAAGCTCAATGAGTCACTGCTTAAAATCCCTGACATCTGCGACTCAGTGGGTGTGGAGATAGACCAATTTTTCACAACCAATCATGGGTCGGTAAGATCGGACCTTACTCTCTGGGAGGCCCATAAGGCAACGATCAGGGGCATACTAATTGGCATAGCGGCCCTGAGGAAGAGAGAGCGGAACAACAAGATCCTTGTGCTCCAAAGCAAATGACATGCCTTTTTGTCAAGGCACAAACATAAGTCGGACCCTCAGGTCTTGTTGGAGATTAAAAATACTAAAATTTAATTTGATGGTCTCCCAGGCTGACAAATTCCTGGGTTGGTCGCGGAGGAAATTCTATGAAAAGGCAAACAGGCCAGATACCATGCTAGCGTGCAAATTATGCACCAGACAGGCCAACTATAACATACAGGCGATCCGATTAAAGAACGGAGACACCACATCCAACCCAAAAAGCATAGTAGAGGAATTCAAATAATTTTATGAAAATGTATATAATGGGGAGAAAGTGGAACATAACTCCAAAACCTCAAGAGCTGTGGAAGATTTTCTGACAAGCTCCAACCTAATGGGATTGAGTGAGCTGGACAGAGAGGTCCTAGAGGCAGATTTCACATTAGAGAAACTTACCCAGGTCATCAAGGATCTCAGCCTTCAAAGGCCCCAGGTCCAGATGGTTTCTCAGGGCAGTATTACAAGAAGTTCAGTAAGAACTTGGCCTCATGGTTGCTCTGAATGTACAACGCCGTTTTGGCGGGAGCCCCGTTCCCAACGCAGATGCTACAGGCGTCTATATCACTGATCTATAAACCAGGTAAAGACCCGCAAGACTGCAAAAGCTATGGGCCAATTTCCCTAATCAACACTGATGTTAAAATCTACGCCAAACTACTGGCCAATAGATTAAGTCATATCTTGCCCAGACTCATACATCCAGATCAAGTCGGCTTTATTAAGGATAGACAAGCTGCGGATAACACCAGACGAATCATTGATCTGATAGAGATAGCCAATAATAAGAAATTACAAGTTATGATGTTGAGTCTGGACGCGGAAAAAGCATTCGACAGGATTGACTGGCCATAATTGAGTCAGACGCTTGGAGCTTTCGGCTTTGGGGAACGGGTGAGTAAAGCGATATTATCACTATACTCAGGCCCCGCTGCTAAGGTCATACACCAGGGTTTCCCCTCTAACATATTCCAAATTCAAAGCGGCACACGGCAGGGATGCCCGTTATCTCCCCTTTTATTCGCCCTGTGCATGGAACCACTAGCAGCGCAGATCCGCAACAACCCGGATATTTCAGGGATTACTATCCATTCACAATCCCACAAGGTTACCTTATATGCCGATGATATTTTATTAAAGCCTCTTACCTCTCTGCCGAACTTATTTAACCTGCTGGAAATTTTTTATAGAATCTCAGAATTTAAAATAAACCAAACTAAATCCGAGGCCCTAAATATAAGCCTCCCAAAAGAAACCGAAAAACTACTGAGTCTGAACTTCAATTTTAATTGGCAACAAAAACACATTAAATATCTGGGAGTTCAAATCACTAAAGACTATAAGGGCATCTACGAAGCCAATTATCCCAAACTGATTAGAACATTGAAGGACTAGCTGAGAAAGTGGATGCCCCACAAGATCTCCTGGATAGGTAGGATACATAGTGTTAAGATGAATCTCCTTCCCCGTATCCTATACCTCTTTCAGACTCAACCAGTGCCACTGAGACTGAAGGACATACTCTCACTTCAGTCTGAAATCTCCAATTTTGTCTGGGGAGGGAAAAAACCGAGAGTAAACAAGACAATTATGAAAAAAACCATTCGGACAGGGGGGCTGGTGGTACCTTGCCTGTTATCTTATTATAAGGCGGCACAATTATGTCAACTCACACAATGGTAGATCAACCCAGCATTGAAAAGATGGGTAGACCTGGAGACAAAGGCCTGCTCCCCAATGGGCTGAACGGCCGCTTCCCTCTGTGGCAAACTCGCTGTCGATTTGGGAGTCTGCTAAATTTAAACATGCCCTGACCGCCAAACACTCACTGATGTCCCCACTGTGGGGCAACCCAGACTTTGCGCCGGGCCTAGCAGAAAATGCGGCAGGTAATTGGAAGAAATATAAGTACCTTAGATTAAGGGATCTGGAGGGTATACCAAATAAAATTAAATCCTTTGAACAAATTAGATCCGAAAGAAACATCCCCCACGCTGAATTTTTCCATTACCTCCAGATTAGAGCATACTTTAACAAAAACTCCCCCTACCCACCTTTAACCACATTTGAAAAGCTCTGTCTAACAGCAACGGACACACAGGGACTCACATCGCAGATGTATGGAGAAGTGGTCGGTTCGGGGAGCACACAGCAGCAACAAAAATTAGCCTATAGGGTCCAATGGGAAACAGACCTAGGAGAGGAACTAGAGGAGGACGACTGGTCGGCCATACTAGAAGCCGCAGCCAAGAGCTCCATCTGTACGACTTTGAAGGAGAATGCATATAAAGTATTGATGAGATGGTACCTCACCCCGCTTAAATTATCAAGGTTTGTCCCTGGATACTCCCCGCTGTGTCCAAAACAGTGTGGAGAATCGGCTGACCTGATACACATGCTGTGGTCTTGCCCTCGAATCTCACCTCTCTGGGAGGAAATTAGACATTGGATCCAGAGGATTTTTGACCTCGCAATTCCCCCGGACCCATGGCTATTTCTTCTGAATAGACCATGGCCTGGCCTCTCCAAAACTGGAAACAAACTAGTTGCCCACTTTGCAACAGCAACTAGGTGCGAGATCACAGCTATGTGGAAACGAGATCCCAAACATCCCCAAGATTCGGAACAGATTATGGTACATATGTCAGATGGAAAAATTAACACGTTTAGTTAATGACACGGGCACCAAATATCTAAAAGTCTGGACGCCTTGGCTCGCACAGACAGATATCCCAGGGATTGAGGTAACCAAAATTTGGCAATGATCATCATAAATGCATTCTCCCCCAAAGAACGCACTAGCGGTCTGACAAGACATCGGACCCCAGACCCTACACGGCGCTTCAACACAGGGTAGGCCACAGTAATCCCGATCCCGACCACAACATAGAAGCTCTGGGAGCCCGCGTCCACCCCCCCTCCCTCTCCTCCCCTTCCCTTTCTTACCCTCATTTTTTGTTTTCACCCCCAAGTTTAAATGACCTCCTGGGCCCTTCGACTTAAAGAGGGCCCTTTTGTAATTTTGCCATTACTCTGGCCCAAGCCCACAGGAGAGAAAATTTGTATCGTACCTGAATGTAATATGGTGATTGTATATATTTTACCTGTATTCATGATAAACCTGTAATGAAAAACTCAATAAACTTGAAGTTATAAAAAAAAAAAAAAAAAAGAGGCGTCTAAAGGGGACATGATAACAAGATACAAATACATTCGGGGACAATACAAGGAGCTTTCAATGAACTATTCATCACAGTACAAAGGACACAGGGTCATCCCTTAAGGTTGGAGTAAAGAAGATTTCACCAGCAACAAAGGACAGGGTTCTTTACAGTAAGGGCAGGTAAAAGGTGGAATTCATTACCCATGGAGACTGTGATGGCAGATACAACTGATATGCTCAAAAAAAGGTTTGCCATGTTTTTGAAACAGAAAGGTGTACAGGGATATTACCAAATTAGTAAACATGGGAAGGATGTTGATCCAGGAAGTAATCTGATTGGCAATATTTGGAGTCAGAAATTAATGTATTTTCCCCTTATGAGATATCATTAGATGATATGTCACTGTGGTTTTTTGTTTGCCTTCCTCACGATCAATACACTGTAAGCACAAATATAGGATAAAGTATCTGTCGCCTAAATTTAGCATAGGTTGAACTTGATGGACATGTTTTTTTTTCAACCTCATCTACAGTATGTAACTATGGAAAGATGCTACCAATACACTGTGAAGAAATAAATATAAAAATCATAACATCCATATATGCAATTATTAAGCCTTTACTAGTTAGTAGCCCAAGTGGCCAGCTGGTCATGGGTTGGGCTGTTATATGGTTAATATGTTCTATATTATTAACATTGTGTATTTGATCACCTATTGACATGTCTTATTTTTCGTAATGCCAGCTTGGGGTAGTTGGTAAGAATCAGTGCTTGATGTAGAGATGGGCACTCAGGCTGCGCTATAGTGCCGGCGACGCGATGTCGCGGCAAAACAAATGTATTGGCACCATCGCGTGCGCTTATAGTAAGCGCGACGCGACAGGAGCAACGCTGGCGGCGTGAATTTCTGAAGCCGGTCAAATATGATTTTTCAGAGGCTGTCGCCACATGTGACAGCCTCTGAGCCTGCGACGTCACCGCAAAGCGAATGACAACTTTCGCTAGCGGCGATGGCAACGGGTGACGTCATCCGTTGCGTCACCTTCGCGCGCTCTATAAGCGCGGCCTCAGTCTGGTGTTTATGTGTTAGTTTTGGTTCTAAATAATTTGAGGGTTTTAGTTGTGTCCAAAATCTATTTCTTTTGTTTTGGCTCTAGTAATATCATTTAAAAACGAATATGCATTACAGTACATCAATGAATTAGAAGAAAATACAGGCATACCCCGGTTTAAGGACACTCACTTTAAGTACACTCGCGAGTAAGGACATATCGCCCAATAGGAAAACGGCAGCTCGCGCATGCGCCTGTCAGCACGTCCTGAACAGCAATACCGGCTCCCTACCTGTACCGAAGCTGTGTGCAAGCGGGGAGACTATAGAGCCTGTTTCAAATGCCTTATTTACATCATTTATGCCCGTATATGATGATTGCCGTACAGTACATGCATCGATAAGTGGAAAAAAGGTAGTGCTTCACTTTAAGTACATTTTCGCTTTACATACATGCTCCGGTCCCATTGCGTACGTTAATGCGGGGTATGGCTGTAAACCTTTGCTTTACCAGAAACCAGGAATGACCAAACAAATATCAATGTTTTAAAATGCAAGAAAAACATGTAAAGGAAAAAAAGATACACAATTCATTATCTTATTAGAAAGTTGTCCCAATAAGGTTTTTGGTTTTCCATTTTACTACTGTATCACATTTTTCTATGCCCTTTTAACAAAAACTGCCATTTCTGAGGTGGCGTAAAAATCTGTGACGTAATAATAATATAAAATGCACATATCATGTATTGTTTTCAAAGGAGTTATTTTTATATGCAAATTATATTTTGGTTACAATAACTGACCACAAAAATCAGTGAATTTAGGAATAAGATAATTCCTCTACCACTTACAGCTACAGAATCCATCCTGAAAAATCAAAAGCGCACCCAATTCCTACAACTCGCACAAATGAAATGCTGAGCAAGTGGTCTTTCAAATAGCGTCCTGTCCAAAATGATCGTTGTCCTGGTCCGTTTGCACAACCTCTCTAACTAGCATTTTTCCACTTATCAACCTAGGTTTTTTGCAGCATCTAATACTTTGATGAATTCCCCCACAAAGTGAACATTCATGTTTGAATATAAATCTCACACCCCATTGTCCCTTGTTGTTTAGACTCTGACACAGACAACCCAAACTGTTGAGGGCTGCTGGCATCAATAAACAGAGCACAAATCTAAATCTGTGGTATCAGAACATCTTGCGATATTGCCCCATCTCTAGTAGATCCTATAATGGTATTTAGATATTTAAATAATTTTGGGTGCTTATTGCCAACCATGCCCATTTTGAACCTCTAGGAAAATAAAATTGTGGCTCAGTGAGAGTTTGCAAGCAATCTGCCACACATTAAGTCAATGGCGTAGCGTCATCAAACTCTGATATGAAAAAATTAGGTGTTATTGGCAATTTTTATTTTTATGTTCCAAATCATCAATGTTGTACCACAAAAAATAACAGATTTTTTAGCCCATCTGCAAAAATATCGGCACCAGCACCAAAATAATTAAATACCACAAATCTAGTCATCTTGCTGCCAGTCAGCAAGTACTAATATTTATCGGAAACTTGGCTAACGTAAAAAAAAAAACAAATACCGCATTTTTAAAAATCACCTACTCCAAGCTGGTGTCAGCCCTACCTTGTCTATGCATATAATGCCTATTATAAACATAACCAAGATAAGCTAAACCAACATGAATACTGTAGGTAATAAAATATAACACATTAAACATTTAACTACATATTAACCCCTTAGTAGCCCAAGTGGTCAGCAAGTCATGGGTTTCCATGACAAGCTCACCACTAAGTGCTATAAAGGGGTTAATACAGAAATAAAACTACTGTACATTACCTACCCCCCCTTCTTTGCTGTACTAGCCACCAAGGGAAACAAGGAATCACTCCTCCCCCCTTCACCTCCCCCCACACAGCCCTACTAGGGATCCTTACCACCCTCCCCAGGACAACTTTTCCCAATACTCACTCCCTACCCCCACCTTCCATAATAACATAACCTTTCCCCCTCTGTTGAGTAATAGCCAAATGTGGCTATTAGCCTATAACTACAAAAATATTACTATTTTAGTACAGTACCAATTGACTTCTATACCTACCACATGGTGAGAAACCTGGAAACACACATGAGATACTGTACCTGGGAAACCTTAATTTAAATAATTGTAATATATTTTCCGTATTTAAATGAGCATACTGCGGCAGCTCTTTCAGAAGGATGCCCACAGCTCAGTGTGTCTCTGGCAGGATGCAATTAGCACACTGCATTAGAATGAGTACTGGACGACTACCGGTGCGAGTACTGGAAGCAATTCAGCCCATTTCCACCTACAAGCTGTCACCGAGCAGAATGAATGGTTAGTTCTAATGGCTAATATTAAATTTAAATAGCCCTTCTACCCAGCGCAAAAAAATGCTGACTGATTTAACCGCCCCTTGTCAAACTCTTCTGCATACAGTACGTCTCTCTTCCTCATTTTAACCCCACCAGCATGAAACCCAATACAAATATAGTACATTCTGGAGCTATCATACTTTGAGGATATGCTGCCCCTATCAGTTACATTTTCACAAGCCACATCAAATCAGAGGAAGAATAGAGGGACATCTCTGAGAGTTTACAGTGTAAGTGGTATGTTGGGAGAGACTTACAGTATAGAGACATCAGGTGAAGGAGTAAGTGCTGTATTATTGTAGTAGTAGTGTCTGACCACGCTGGCTGGTCAGTGCGAATGTGTGTTTTTAGGATTTACTTAAAATTGGGGACAGAGAGTGCTTGGCGTATTCTGAGTGTGTGGGAGTTACACAGGTAAGAGGCAGTGAGGGAAAAAGGTTGATGGCAGCAGAGAGCATTAGAGGTGTAAGGAGTGGAAATGAGACAGGAGACAGTTATTAGCAGAGTGTGATGGATAAGCAGAGACATTGCATTAAATCAAAGCTGATACTGTATGTAGTTCAGGAGAGTTTGGTGGTCACCAACCAATTAACACGCACGCACACACAACATACATGTCACCCTCCCTGCCTGGCTCCCTAGGGAGGATACATCGGTGTAGTTGGGTATTAATCATTAGCATAGATGTACCTTGTCTCAGGGTGCTGTCTGTGGTCGGCTGGAGGATTGAAAATATGGGCTGTAGGTGTTTTTATAGTACAACTTCAATCTTTAGTCATGTTCCCAGGCCTGGAACACTGCATTCACATTTACAATAAGATTTACATGGTTGTACCTTTGTTTCATCCATACTGTTATCTAGATGACATCTGGATGCCAGATGCCGTCTATTAACACTCCTGAGAGTTGCGTACACTTGTTGCTGATAGGAATACATGTATTGGACCAGGCCCCCTTGTTTCACTTGCTTAGCACTATCCATGTGACCCTGCTTTTTTGGTCCCATATCTGAGATCGTGTCCTGTTCTGTGGAGGTTATTCTTACACTCCTTTCTAGACAGGTTACTGCTACTTTCTCAGGGGCTGTAAACTCTGTATATGGAGATCCGCTTGTAGGGATGATCCCCTGACATATATCTGTTGTCAATGTTATAGGGAACCTAACTGTTAAGATACTGTGCCTAACTAAAACACAATAAACAGGGGGACCTAATCTCTTCTTTTTTCTGGGGGGGGGGGAGAGGGGAGACTTTACCCCAGCCTCTACTCCCCGATGCACCTACTCTCCTATCCTTTTGGAGCCTAACCTTCCAGAACATTTTTCCTCTCCTTTATAACTCCTATGATACAGTATGCTGGTGTCACAACAAGGGGGGGAGCCTGGCATCTCCTATTTCCCATTAACCCCTGTGACACACTAGTAACCTCACAGGAGGGGGTTACATACACTTAGACTGTGGCAGTGTTCCAGGGAACTCATGAGATATCAAAAAAATCCATGAAGGAAAAAACAGGGAACCCAGGTAATGAAAAACTAGTAAAAGGCTTTATTAGAACATAGATAAGTGGTATTCAGAACAGAAAGTGTCCTCCTACGCGTTTCACGCACATGTTGCGCTTTCTCAAGGAGTAATGAGAATTACCTAGAATATAGCTTCTTACAAATTCAGTCGTGGGCACCCACAAAAGGCGTGGCTCACACCCGTGCTGGGGAGCCTTGTTATAGAGCAATACCTAACCTGCCCGTGTCAGATAGATTAAAATTCAATATATTTTCAGATTTCTTTAAAAAAAAGTTTGCTTAGTTCAAATGGTAAAAAAAAGAAAATAAATCCAATCCGTGTAAAGAAAAGAGGTTATTATGGAAAAAGCGATGTAATATATTGACTACAGTTCCAAATCTAAACCTTACCTCATTCCATGTATTAAAATTATCGACAAAAACATGTTTTGGTCATATTGGTTTCAAGACAAGATCAATACTTTCAATCACATCATCTGTATGTAATATGGTTAGTCCACCCTGCCTCTCTTTCCCCCTTGTCACATAAGTCCTTAGCAGTCTAGGCTGTGGCAGGCTATTCTGTGGGTAATTGATCCCCATCATGCTCCTCTCTGAGTGACAGCAGTGGTTGTTGTGACTCATGGTCTGTGTGTGCCTATCGGGGTGCAGACCTTGAGCCCTCCCCTTCTGGTTCCTCAGTGAGGTAGTGCCAAATTTTGTGAGTTCTCTCCCACCCTTCCAAGAGAGTGAAGGGGTGTGTGGGTGTCTCCTCCCTGGTGGGAGAGAGAGGCAGCCAGTCCCTCATGGCTGTCTGGCTACAAGAAGATCATAGGCCTTGCATTATGAAGAGCCAGCACCATCCAGAGGCCTGGAATCCTCTGAGACCCTGCATCCGCTGTATTGAACCATCTGCAGTGACTGCTTAATAAATCCCTTCTATTCTACATACAGTACTCCTGCTTGAGTTCCAGTCTGTTGGGCAGGGGTGTATATGATTGCTTCGGTGGGGACTGCCTCCAGAAAACCTGGAGTTCACTGAAGCTGGAGGTGCTGATCACCAGATAAAGAACATCGGATGACACCAAAAGCCTATCCTGGTCTCCACTACAACGCAGACAGCTCAGCTCTCCTGAACCCTCACATGTATTCGCACCACTGACACCTGTAGCTGCAGCAGTATCTCCTAAAGAGTGGGGGTACATGTCCTACATGTCATAATAAAGCAATACTATTTTCAAGCCTGCAAAATTTTGTTTACAAAATAAATATTTCACATGCATTACAACGGTCATTAAATTACTTTGTAAATTATAAAAAAATAAAAATCTTGCAGCAATTGTCTTTTTGGAATACTCTTTGTTGGTTATATTCCTCCAGGCATGTAACGTCAAATATGTACCGTGCACATTTCTTAAAAGTAACACATACAATACAAGTAACATTATAGAGAAATTGGAGAATGATCTAAATGATGCTATTTATTCTTCAAATTACAGTAGGAAGAAATAAATAGATGTTAATGGAAACCTAATGGCCTCTTTAAAACTGGATTAAGCCATTTATGTTGGAAGGAAAACGCTTTACATACAGTAGTACTTCTATCCAGATGATATGGGAAAAGTTTCAGTTTCCATTGAGGAACTAAGAAAATGATCTCTCATGATCCTTAGGCTGGGATTCACCAAGCACCGATAATGGGAGATCGACCCCATGTTAACTTCCATTTGACTCGCGGGATTTACCTGCGATATCAATTATCGGAGCTTAGTGAATCTACCAGTAATTGTGATTTGAAACCAGGCCCAATGATTTTGTACTTGTTTCATTCAATAAATATATATATATTTTTAAATCCTTAAAGAAAAAGGCATTTGGAAGCAATAATTCATGCTGTTAAAGGATTTATATTAGAAAAGTGGAAATTCAATTCCACTCCAAATGATAATTATTGGGTAACTATCTTAATTAAACTTGCTATAGAAAAAGTTGCCAGAGTAAAATAAATAAAAAAACTTGTTTTATTGATTTATTTATAACATGTTTTACCAGGAAATTAAACATTGACGTTACCTCTCGTTTTTAAGTACCATTTTGGCCTGAATATACTGCGGCCTCGCACATAATATGATCCTAAAGTTTTAAAGGTGTTTTACATGAAAAATAAAAAGTGTTAGCTGCGCATACTGTATAATACGAGTGCAGTTTTCGTAAGGATATTTTTAGGAAAAAAAGATAGCACTATATTCAGGAAAATATGGTATGTCCTGGGCCCCGTGTTATGAAGACAATACATGGTTACGTTATACAGTATGAACAGAGGTTATACATTATATTTACAGACATTTCATGTACAGTTAGAGACAATAAGTGTTATGTCATGTGTAATAGTTACAGACATGATTAAAATGTGAGACAGCTGAAGTCTTAAAAGAACTTAAACTGGAGGCGGTATTGAGAGTCTCTAGTTGTTCTAGTTGTGAGGTGCATGGTAAGATCTAAAATGATAAGTGCTGTGTGTGGTAGGGGTGAAGAGCTTGTTCAGATAGCTCGGTAGCTTGCCCAGAAAGTATATGAAAGCAAGCCATGAAAAATCATGCTCAAGGCACTCAAGGGACGGCCAATCTATTTCTTCGGCATATTGAGTGGCAGAGGGTATCTAGTTTGCTATTGTGAGTTTATGGTATTTTACCATATTGTAGGAGAGGTAATGACAGGAGACCTGTGGCTTGGAGAAATAAAGCAGGCTTCTGTTTAGCCATAAGTATAGCAACAAAAAAACATGGCTTTTTCTCAGCCAAAGTGAAGCAATACAGAATATAGCTTCTCTCAGCCAAAGTTCAACAGTACAAAGAATTACCGGGCAACTGACCTTAGGCGAACCTCAGCGTCAAAATATAGCAGGGGCGCGTGATGTCACTGCGGATGCACGCGAGCTAGGGGAGCTTCCTGTACTCCGCCGGTATAATTAACTATAACCCCGACCGAGGCTCCGATCAGTCTCGCGAGACACTGAGCTGACCGGGGGAACTTGCAGTGTTGGCTACGAAGAAGAGGCCGAAGCCGGGGATGCCCGATCTCTCCCACTATAGCCATGGACAGTCTGCGGCAGTGGACAGAAGACAGATCAAAGATAGCACAACCGAGCTGAGCGCATGGGAGTGCGCGGCCACAACAACAACCAGGGAAGGTAAGAGGGAGGCTGCAGGAGCTGAAGGGGACATTTGTAAAAGAAAGGCCACCCTGATAAACTCAGCGGAAAGGGCTGCACCAGGAGGAGGCAGTGTGGAGAGCTATTCCAGACAGAAAGCAGATTATGGCAGAGGGAGACACAGTAATTACCATAAAGGACCTCTTGAACATACTGAAAGAATGCAAACGGGCTTTCAGTCAGCGCTGGATAGAGCAGTAAATGAATTTAAAGCAGAAGTTTCTTTATTGGCTAAAAGAACTATGGAGCTTGAAAATAAAATGGACATTTATTTACAAAACCAGGTAAATACCGATGACAAGGTCCTGCATTTCAATGAAAAGATAAGAGCCTTGAGAGATGGTATTGACGATCTAGAGAACAGGAAGCGAAGGCAGAATTTATGAATCTGCCATGTCCCTGAGTTGGTCTCCGCAGAAGGCCTCCAGCCATACCTTAATGTAGTGGTGCGCAAAGTGGGAGGCGCGACCCCATGGGGTGGGGGCAGGAGATTTTGCTGGGGGGGGGGGTGCGGGCAGTTGCAGAGGTCCTGTGCTCTTCCCCAAAGCATTTAAATTAAATGCCGGGGGATCGCGTGAGGCCTCTGCACACATCTAGGGCGTTCACACCCCGCAATGACATACAGTGTATCAAATAAATTTAGATTACTAATCAAAGAATTTGGTCTGTTGGACGCCTGGCGTTGCTCGCATAAAGGGCAGAGAGATTATTCCTTCTATTCACCACCACATTATTCATATTCTAGAATAATATTAATGTATCTCCATATATCCTGGATGTATTGGTTAACTCAGATATAGGGCCTATTACTTGGATGGACCACACCCCGGTGGCTATCTTGTTTGATCCCCCATTCGCCAAGATTCAGTCATTTCATTGGAGGATGAATGATTCTTTACTAAATTATCCAGAGATTAGCGCACAAATTGGAGACACTTAAAAATTATTTTTTGTCTGCAGAATCAACAGCGATTCTGTGGGAGGCACATAAGGCCACGATTAGAGGACAGCTTATTTCAATAGCATCATACAGAAAGAGAATAAAAATGGAAAGACAAAAATATGTAACTGAAAACATTATAAAGTTGGAAAGCTCACATAAAAAAATCCTGTTGAAGAAAGTGTATAAATGTCTGAACCAGGCAAGGGAGGAATTTAACAGATTACAATTGGAGGATGTTGAGAAGGCCCTTAAATGGACTAGGCAGATGTACTATGACAAGGGAGATAAGGCAGATCGTCTACTAGCAAACAAACTTAGAGGGATCAAGGTGAGGGCCTCGGTCCCCGCTATTACATTAAAAAGTGGGGGAGTGACATAGAACTCTTAAAGGATCGCAGAGGAATTTGCTAAATTTTATACGGAAGTTTACGATCTAGACAATTCAACCCCGAATGTTAAAATCTCGGGCTTGAACCAGATTGAGGATTATCTGAGAGATTGTGCCCTCCCGAAATTGATGGAGCAAGATCCTAAAATTTGAAACACACAAATAAAACCGATAGAACTGGGAAAAGCGGTTGGTTCTTTGAAACCATCGAAAGCACCCCGCGGGCCCAGATGGTTTCTCATATCTCTATTATAAAAATGTTATAGGAATTTTAGGACCTTGTCTGTTGGATCTATTTAATGATTTTCTCAGTGGAAAACAAATTCCTCCACAGATGACGATGCCAATATAGTGGTGATCCCTAAAGAGGGAAAGGACCCTTTATGTTGTGGTAGCTACAGGTTAATCTCACTGCTATAAGGAATCTGTCTGAACATCCAGGAAGTGACATCATCTGGTCCAAAGCTACCACGGCCATCCTGCTTCCTGGCAAATCCTGCCCTTACTACCCTGACAGGAAATCAGCCTCTCTTTGGCGCTCATTGCCAGCATCTGCCCCTGGCTTTAAATAGCAGGCAGTTGCTACTAGTCTTTGTTCGTGCAAAATTCTGGATACCTTGTCCTGTCTGAGCTCTCCCTTGCCTTTGTATCGGATGCTGCCTGTCTTGACCTTGGAACTGAATCTAACCACCCCTTGCCTGCCTCGACCTCGGAACTGGACTTGACTACCCTTTGCCTGCCACCTGCCTCGACCTCTGAACTGGACCTGACTACCCTTTGCTGCCGCCTGCCTCGACCCTTGAACACACCTGATTACCCCTGCATCCCAGGCCTCTGATCCCAGGCCAAGGTCAGTGTATTACTCCCTACCTATGCCCTGCAGGTCTATATCCTGTTTTGCAGTCAGCAACGTTACTACTGCTTAACGCGGAATTGAAAATCTATAGCAAAATGTTAGCTAACAGACTGAATCCAATACTCCCAAGATTTATTCACTACGATCAGGTGGGATTTGAGAGCGAGCGCCAGGCATCAGACAATACAAGAAAAATTATTAATGTTCGTGATTAAATACACAAATCAAAACTGAAAGCTATGCTGATGAGCTTAGATGCGGAGAAAGCGTTTGCTAGGATAAGGTGGGACTTTATAGATAAGACATTAGAGGCATTGGATTTTACAGTCTTTTAACTGGGAGTCCGTGCTCTCTATCAGTCGCCAATAACCACCCTGAATATCCCAGGAGGGGAATCTAATAATAATTAAAAATGGGACTAGGATGGGGTGCCCCCTTTCCCCACTTCTTTTTGCGCTGACAATCGAGCCTCTAGCAGCCACCATCAGAGCCTCACCAAATATACAAGGGATCAAAATAAAAGATGAGTGCTATAAAATATCGTTGTTTGCAGATGATGTTATTCTTACTATATCTAACCCATTGACATCTCTTTCGAATTTGCAGTCCACCCTTCGAGAGTTTGGTGAGCTCTCTGGGTATAAAGTAAATATGGGAAAATCAGAGGCTCTAAATTTAACGGTAACGGAAAATGAAGTCGAGGTGCTTAAACGACACTTTGACTATAAATGGAAAAAGACCCATTTGAAATATTTAGGAATTTATTTTACCAGAGATTATAATTTATTATATAAATATAATTACCCAGACCTATTCTCCAAAATTAAAAAAGATCTACAAGCCTAGAATTCTCATTGTATATCCTGGATAGGGTGTATAACTGCAGTTGAGATGAACATTCTCCCTAGACTTTTGTACTATTTTTTAGACATTACCGGTTTTTTGGTACTATTTGCAGACATTACCGGTCATTGCTGTCCCGCATTCCAATATAAAAGAAATTAAGAATCGAATTATGCAGTTTATCTGGAAACACAAACAACTGAGGATAGCTAGGTCAATTATGTTGGACGCCAAGGAAGGAGTTGGTATGGCTGTTCCAAATATCCTAAAATATTATCTAGCCTCCCATATGAAACAAATGGTTTACTGGCACTCCATGAGAGGATGCCTGGGTGGACCTGGAGAGCTTCCTAATAAAACCCGATTGGACTGTCTTCTTTATTATGGTCTAGTTTTGGATTTACTTTGAAAATTTGGCAGATGTCAAAAAAGAAATGTAAGGTTGTGCCAACCCCTTCTAGGCTTGCGTCCCTGTTCGGTAATCCAGGGTTTACTCAGGGTCAGGATTTTGACATTTGGAGACATAGAGGAATTCTGGAGATAGGAGATTTATTAGAAAAGGACAAACTAATGTATTTTGAGGAACTGATTAGAAAGTATGGCTATTGGGCTATTTAGGTATATGCAGGTTTTCCATTTTGTGTGTCAGGGCCTCCACGATGAGGACTTTCCTAGATATACACGATTTGAAGATGTACTGCTGCGGCACAGTTTATTCGAGCATTTGCCCGTTCTGTGCCGCAGCAGTAGCCTGGCGCGCGCCCGAGTGTGACGGGCGCGCGCCGAAGCAGCGGAAGAGCGCCCTCCGATCGGGGCGCTCTCCCTACCGCTGCCGGGTCCGCCGGGTCCCCCGGAACCCCCTGCCGCTGTCCCGCGATCGCGGGACACCAGGGCTCCCTCGGGGAGCCCCTGGACACGCATGCAGGGGGCGCACGCTCCCGATGACGCGTGACCGCGCGTCTATGACGCGCGGCACGCCGAGGGGCGGCCACTAGCAAGCCGGGAGATTTCCCGGCTTGCGGTACCGACCACACTTCAATAAAGTGTGTCGGTAGTGTATGTAAAACTAAAAAATACCAGAGGGGTTTGATATCATCTTTGTACCAGGGGCTAACTCTTAAAAAAATATCCCCAAACCATAAATATATGGACCGGTGGGCTTTGGACTTCAAGACTGAAATAACAAGGGAGGACTGGGAGGATATTTGGGACAATGCGGGTAAAACCTCTATATGTAGAATAACAAAAGACGGTAATAAAAGAGAATATATACAGTATAACATTTTGTTACATTGGTACTACACCCCTAAAAGACTAAAGCAGATGTTCCCGGGGATCTCGGACAGATGCTGGACAATTTGGTGGTCTAGCACATATATGGTGGTATTGCCCAGTAATGTAGATGTATTGGAGGACAGTTTTGAAACGAACAAAATATGTGACTGACATCAAAATCCTGCTAGACCCAACTCTGATTATCCTGGCTAAACCTATGGAAGACGTGAATCATTATACACAAAGATTGATTCTGCATATTCTAACAGCAGCTAGAGGCTCTGTAGAAGCGGCATGGAAAAAGACACTCCTGCCCTCTAGAAGTGAGTTTATTAGAAGGGTCAATGATGTTCAATTAATGGAGAAACTTACCTAATTTCTGAACCACACCACTAGGGAGTATGATAGGGTCTGGGAGCCCTGGGATGTTGGATAGGGGTGCGCTCCCGGAGGGAGAGAGGATATGGGAGTGCTGAGTGTAAAATATGGTTTTTACCAAATGTTGTGTGATATGTAATGTAACTGTTGTTGTTTGTAAGAAATTTGATACAAAATGGATGTCCCTCCCCCTCTTTTTATTTTTGTATCCTTCCCCTTCCCATTTATGTGGGAAAACAATAATACAAATATCTGTTTAAAAAAAAAAATAGCAGGACAAATAGTCCTCAGAGCCAGCATCCCTCTGCAGTCCAGAACAGCAACAACACTAAACTGCAGTCTGCCTGTTTTTAAAGGCTTCAGCCAACATTAGCGCTCCTGTCTGCTCTAGGCAGGTGTTAACTGTTAGCTTCCCAAACAGCCCCAGGCTTGTACTATGTGTGTTGATGCTTCTACACATATACTATGTGCAAACAGTCTATAATTGGCATTAGCATCTTACCAACGTGCTTAGAGAGGATTTGTTCCTACTGTATAAAGGATACCCAGTTTGGCATAAGCTTTTGATGTCAGAATAACAATATGCATTTATAGAATGTTACATGGTCCACTTTCTAAGCTCCTAAAAGTAAGAATAGTTTATATTATCCCCCCACCCCCAAACACCTTTGCGTTTTCCCTTCTCCCGTAGAAGTTAACATAAATATGGATTATATCTGAGTCTCTAAGATGAGAAAACATTATCTGAATAATACAATACTGTAAGTTTACAGAAACTGACATATACAGAGATGTCAACCTTCAATGTCTGAAATCGGGGAGATGTTGGGTTATTTACTTTTTTTGAAAGTCTTTAATGGAAGTACTGATCTTTATTTGTGAGACTACAGTGAAGTTTATGAAATGCTGAAGCCAAAATCAGTGAGACGGACATCGAATCAGTGAGAGTTAAACATGTCTGGCTATAGAGTTATGTATCTTATGACACAATTATAATATTTTTAAATAAGTATTTTGTATATTTTTTGTAACCTACTGTAATTGTTTACAGTTAATGTCATTTGAGTTTAATATTTTGTTCTGTATATCTACAAAATTAATTGTAATTAAAACAAAAACTACAGTACTGTATGTCTAAGATATTGGCATCAGATGTAAGAGAGAGAGAGAGAGAGCTACAATATCCAAATCATCCCTTGCCATTATTGCAATGATTGAGTCATGGACATTGGGAAATTCTCCAGGGTGAAACCCCATTCTTTTTTGCTCTAGGGACCCTTGGTTCCCGAGATATTTACTGGTGTAATTACAGGTGTTCAAAGTCCCTCCAAGACAAACAAAATGGGTAACAAATGTTGTGGGTCATGCGGGCGAAAGGGAAAGTGAGGGTACAACGGTGAAAGTACAATGGCATGCTGCGTTCCTCCACTCATTCCCCTGAACGCCTATTGAGGAAATCTCACACAATCAACTGTGCCCTCTCTCAGACTAAACATACCTACTTTTCTTCACTAATCAACACGCACAAGTCTAACCCGCGCCATCTCTTCTCTGTCTTTGTCTCTCTACTCAAACCACCCTCAGCTGCCTCTTCTTCCTCCATCTCACCTCAGGATGTTGCTGACTTGTCACGGTGACTTTAAGGCTGGCTGTAATTTACACAAAAATATATATAAATATATATATACCTGGGTCTGAATTGGGACGAGACTTAGATATGATAAAATATAATTTATTCCTTGATAAAGGTGAACACACAATAATGTACAAATAACAGGCAAAATATAGACACTTACTTAAAATGGAAATGATGAAGCAGTCATATCTGGACTGGCAGTTCATACAGCACTCTTCATAGTCATCAAGACACCAAAGACATGAAAAGACCTCTGGCAGGAAGACAGTGCATAGCGTTTCTCTCAGCAATTAAGATGGTATAGAACAGACTTTGCATGAAGACAATGAGTAAGGGTTTACTCTGATTTATATATCATTTTAACCCTTCTCTTCCATTCACGGCGCCGAGCCGTCTAGCAAAAGTCCTTTTGAGCTCTTTGAAGCTGATTTTGGACTTCCAGTGTTTAGTGTGAAATCTCACACTTAAATTGGTCAGTTCCTTTGGTCCCTGGGCCAAGCATAACCAAATTTAGTCTTTGATCACCAGGCTTTTGAAAATTCCAGCAGGATGTTCTTCCTGCTTAATAGAACCAAAATTCCATATATACAGTAAAATACCTTCATAACTTCATAACTTCAGTTCAGTTGTACTTACTGGCATGCGACCAATATTAATACCTTCCGTCACGCCTGCCGCTCCCACAGAGACTAAACATTACAGTGTAATATTAAACTTAAGGGAGATATTAATATCTGGCTCTTAGTAGCTGTTAGATATGAAGTGTTTAGACTCACCAGGGGGGGCTTGGGCTCACGAATACACATATGTAACTCTTAGCATGTTCGGCCAAGGACATCTCATAATATTCTTATATTTAATAAGGTCACACATTCTGATTTTTTCCTTGGGTAGCCCCACCCTTGCCCCATCAATAAACCCTTTGAAGCAGGGACCCCTGGGGGGGGGGGGATACCTTGGTTTGCAAGTGTGAGTTTTAACGCTCACAACCCACTCTGTTCCTGGGTCCCGCATAAACAATTAGGTAATTAGCCTTTGATCAGGGCTACGTAAATTCTAGCAAGCTGTCCTGCATGCATAGGCAATTGACCCAGCTCATAGGTGTCAAAAACATTTGGTCTGGTATGCATAACATTTGTTCCTCATGCAGGCAGAAGGCAGGCAGAACACAACAGCATCCTGCCTGTACACATTTTTTAAAACTGCAACAGAAAGGCACTTTATCAAAAATATATGTTTCCCTTATGTCAAAGTTATATTTTTAATAGGTGTGTCCTTGGGGGGTTACCCTAAGGCTGCACCTCAAAAATCAGGGTGCTGGCTCACTCCGTTCCCAAATTACCAGTTTTTCATGGAACGGCTCCTGTTATCCAGTACTGCATATAATATTAACCCCTTAAGCCCCAGTGTGTGTGTTGCAGACACTGATATAACAGTAAAACACAGGGGAACAGGGGAAAACACATTTCATGTCATAACAGGGGTTAAATCACATTTCTGGACCTCAGCCAAGTTAACCCCTTGTCTCCCTGGTGAGGTTAGAGGGTGGCCAATTGGGGTGTAACCCCTTTAATCCAGGGCCAAATCCTCACGAACGTCACACCTCCCCTGCTCAAGGTGTGCCTGGTACCCCAGTTGCCTCCTCCTGGCACTGGGATACCACTGGCACCCTTGGAGCACTCAATAAGTCCTGAGGGGTTGGCCTGGCAAAATTGTCCTCCGGCAATGTCCAGTACATTGTCCTGGCCACAGTGGATTGTAAAGTCCAGATCCTGCGGAGCCAGGCTCCACCGTGGCTGCCGGGCATTCTCCTTTGCCTCCCTCTGCCCCCCACCCAGTGCCTGGTGACCCAAGACCATGGTGAAGGGGCCCCTGTGCAGACCATGCTGCACACTGCCCAGAGACTGGCATGTCTCTGCACCAACAGGAGACCAGCTATCCAGCACAGACCGTCGCTTTCCTGTCAACCAAGTCTGGGAAAGGGCGATGTCACTATTCTGTAGGGACCCTACCTGTCCTGGCTCTGTGCCAACCTGTAGCTGCTCTGCTATACTCCTGACTCTCCTCCCTGGCTGCCTATCTACCCACAGCCCCTCCTTAGGGAACCCTGGGGAATCTGTGAGGGGGGTCACTCCTGGCCAGTCAGAACAAGGGACCTTCGGCCTACCTAGCCCATCCCTAGCTTCTGCCAGCTGCCTAACACCCCACTGACCTCCTATCTCCCCCTGCTCCACGGTGCCTCCCTGCCTAACCTCCCCTAGGCCCAGCACCTCAGCCTGCTGCTTACCTCCCTGCAGCCCACCTGCAATCCTCTCTCCCCTGGGCAATCCTAACCCAGACACTGGAACTACCTGAGTGCACCTACCTCCCTGACCTTGTATCCCCCTTACCAGGGATGAGCTCAGGGGCATCTCTCCAGGTGCAACCGCCTTAGCTCCTGGCTGGCAGGTATCTCTGGGGTGGCACCAATTGGCCACTGCCCATGATACCCCCAGCCCATATCTAGGCTGCAACAGGGGGTTGCTGATCTGAGAAACCCCTGAGGCTCTACCAGGGTAATGGGGGACTCTAGCTGCCATACCTGCTGCTTTACCTCCCCGGCTACCACTAGCCCTTCTTCTCCCACTGAGAACTGATGCTGGCTACCTACCTGCAGCCTCCCCTCACTCCGCTTCTCCCTAGCTAATCCTAGCCTGGATCCTAGGGACATCTGAGTGAGGCCATCTCCCTGACACTGTCTCCCCATTACCGGGGATGAGCTCAGGGTTGCTGGTGCAGATGCACCCACCTTAGCTCCTGGCTGGCAGGTAATCTGGGGTGGTCTAACTTTGCCACAACCCCTGATACCTCCAGCCCATAGCAAGGCTGCAACAGTGGGGCTCTTAACTGAGAGTCCCCTTGCTGCTCCGCCAGGGTAATGGGGAAATCTGGCTGGCTCACTTGCTGCCTTCCCTCCCCGGTTCCCACTGGCCCACCCAACCCTCTCCCAGGCAATCCTACCCTAGAGCTGGGTGCTAACGGGGCTAGCCCCTCTCCCTGAAGCTGTGCCCCCATTATCGGAGGTGAGCTCAGGGTTGCTGGTTCAGATGCACCCACCTTAGCTTCTGGCCAGCAGGTAATCTGGGGGTGGTCTAACTTTGCCACTACCCCTGAAATCTGGGGGTGGTCTAACTTTGCCACAACCCCTGATACCTCCGGCCCATAGCAAGGCTGCAACAGTGGGGCTCTTAACTGAGAGTCCCCTTGCTGCTCCGCCAGGGTAATGGGGAAGTCTGACTGCCCAATAAGCTGCCCTTCCTTCCCCTCCCCTGGTGCCCCTATCTCCTGCCACCCCCCAGTCACCCCTATAGTGAAACAGCAGGGTACAGTCATAGGGAAAAATAAGTCAGGGTCAGTCTGCGACTTGGTCTGGCTTACCTCGCTGGTCCCCGCAGAGACCGCCGCCTTCGTTGGTCCCAATTGCAGGGGGACTGGAGTGGCCGCCGCCATGGGCGAGCCCCGGGTAGCTGCCGCAGCAGTACCCGGCTTTGATGCAGGGTCGCCGGCGTGGATTGTGGAGCTCCAGTCATCGCTGGGAATCGCCGACTCCGTCAAACAATGTGAAACACCCACCTCCCGCACACCCCAACCCTCCCCCCAAATAAAATTGCCGCCGGCAGGATGCCGGAGTGGCGGCTTCTTCTCCGCCAGTTCTCCGCCGGGATCCGGTGGATGTCCGCTGCTCTCCGCCGCTGTTTCTGATGTAGCCCGTCCAGGTTCTCCAGGAGACGTCCCGATGAGGGTTGTCGCCCCGGCTGGGCGGGAGCCATCAGAGGATGCCGCTAACTGGGTCATCTTTTCCGCAGCTCGTGAGCGCTGGCCCTGAGGGGCATCTTCGCCTGACCATGCACGGTCAGGGCACTGGGCATTATTGTGGCCCATTTGTTGGCAGTGCCGCAGCGGCTGCTGGTGCTTCTCCGCCACCGGTGGACTAACCCCAGCAAGGGGCAACGGAGTCCAGAGCGGAGTTGCTGGAGTGCCGGGCTCCTTCCAGAGCTTCTCCGCCACCGGTGGACTAACCCCAGCAAGGGGCAACGGCGTCCAGAGCGGAGATGTTGGAGCGCCGGGCTCTGGGAGGGTATAAGCGGGTCGGTGTGGCACCGACGCCAGGCACTGAGTCCACTTCGCCGGGAACCACGTCTTGCCCAACGCACACACCAGTGCTAGCTCTTTCAGGGAAAATGGACGGGCCACCGCAATGGCCGTTACCTCTCCTGGTGCAAGACTTCTGTGGTCTCCGAGACCACCCGCTCCCTCCACAAGTCTCTGTCGTCCCGGAGCTGGTCCATTCCCTGTCTCCGGGCGGTTTGATGGTTACAGCGGCTGCAGCTGTGGATCTTTGCTCAGCCTGCCGGGTTTCATGCTCACCGATCGCTGTCTCTCTCTCAGCCTTGCTGGCTGCTGGTTCCCGCGCCGACTTGATACACTCCTCCGGTCTCGGTGCCCGACTCCAGTCAGATGGATGGCCGGCACTTTGGTTCTGGAGGCAATGCTTCTCACAAGTAGGGGAACAGTGAGTAGGCGCCATATCTTGTGTTATATGTTGTACACTGTGTGTTCAATATCTTTGGTCCCAGGAACTCGCAATTACCATCGAGTCCCCACTAGATCACAGTACCCGCAGAATACTCTAAGCTAGGTCCAGTTCAATCCCACCAGCTGCCACCAGTTAATTACAAGCCTGTCACGGTGACTTTATGACAGGCTGTAATTTACACAAAATATATATAAATATATATATACCTAGGTCTGAACTGGGACGAGACTTAGATAGGATAAAATATAATTTATTCCTTGATAAAGGTGAACACACAATAATGTACAAATAACAGGCAAAATATAGACACTTACTTAAAATGGAAATGATGACGCAGTCATATCTGGACTGGCAGTTCATACAGCACTCTTCATAGTCATCAAGACACCAAAGACATGAAAAGACTTCTGGCAGGAAGACAGTGCATAGCGTTTCTCTCAGCAATCAAGATGGTATAGAACAGACTTTGCATGAAGACAATGAGTAAGGGTTGACTCTGACTAATATATAATTTTAACCCTTCTCTTCCATTCACGGCGTCGAGCCATCTAGCAAAAGTCCTTTTGAGCTCTGTGAAGCTGATTTTGGACTTCCAGTGTTTAGTGTGAAATCTCACACTTAAACTGGTCAGTTCCTTTGGTCCCTGGGCCAAGCATAACCAATTAGGCAATTTAGTCTTTGATCACTAGGCTTTTGTAAATTCCAGCAGGATGTTCTTCCTGCTTAATAGAACCAAAATTCCATATATACAGTAAAATACCTTCATAACTTCATAACTTCAGTTCAGTTGTACTTACTGGCATGCGACCAATATTAATACCTTCCGTCACGCCTGCCGCTCCCACAGAGACTAAACATTACAGTGTAATATTAAACTTAAGGGAGATATTAATATCTGGCTCTTAGTAGCTGTTAGATATGAAGTGTTTAGACTCACCAATGGGGGATTGGGCTCACGAATACACATATGTAACTCTTAGCATGTTCGGCCAAGGACATCTCATAATATTCTTATATTTAATAAGGTCACTCATTCTGATTTTCTCCTTGGGTAGCCCCACCCTTTCCCCATCAATAAACCCTTTGAAGCAGGGACCCCGGGGGGGGGGGGGATACCTTGGTTTGCAAGTGTGAGTTTTAACGCTCACAACCCACTCTGTTCCTGGGTCCCGCATAAACAATTAGGTAATTAGCCTTTGATCAGGGCTATGTAAATTCTAGCAAGCTGTCCTGCTTGCATAGGCAATTGACCCAGCTCATAGGTGTCAAAAACATTTGGTCTGGAATGCATAACATTTGTTCCTCATGCATTACAAAGGCAGGCAGAACACAACAGCATCCTGCCTGTACACATTTTTTAAAACTGCAACAGAAAGGCACTTTATCAAAAATATATGTTTCCCTTATGACAAAGTTATATTTTTAATAGGTGTGTCCTTGGGGGGTTACCCTGAGGCTGCACCTCAAAAATCAGGGTGCTGGCTCACTCCGTTCCCAAATTACCAGTTTTTCATGGAACGGCTCCTGTTATCCAGTACTGCATATAATATTAACCCCTTAAGCCCCAGTGTGTGTGTTGCAGACACTGATATAACAATAAAACACAGGGGAACAGGGGAAAACACATTTCATGTCATAACAGGGGTTAAATCACATTTCTGGACCTCAGCCCAGTTAACCCCTTGTCTACCTGGTGAGGTTAGAGGGTGGCCAATTGGGGTGTAACCCTTTAATCACAGGCCAAATCCTCACGAACGTCACATGACTATTTTAAGGAAAAGGCGGAATCCATATGTCAGAACATCCCCTCTGTTTCCTCCCCCCATCCTACACCACTTCCTAACCTCCTCCTGCCTTCCTTGACTCTGTCTCAGAGGAGGATGCGTCATTGCTGATCTCTTCTTCTCCCTCTACCACTTTCCCTCTTGACCCCATTCCCTCCCATCTCCTAAAACCTATTGCTCCTAATATAATCCCTACGCTCACACACATTTTTAACTCCTCACTCTACTCTGGTACCTTTCCATCCTCCTTCAAACATGTTATACCATTACTCAAAAACAGCAAGCTTAACCCTACCTGTCTTTCTAACTATCGACCTGTCTCCCTCCTGCCTTTTGCCTCTAAACTCCTTGAACGTCTTTTGTTCTCTCGCTTGCTCTACTTTCACAACACCTATTCTCTCCTAGACACTCTACAATCTGGCTTCTGTACTGCTCACTCGACTGAAATAGCCCTCACTAAAATAACTAATGACCTCCATGCTGCCAAAGACAGAGGTCTTTACACTCTGCTCCTATTACTTGACCTCTCTGCAGCATTTGACACCATGGTCCACCCTCTTCTCCTTCCCATTCTCCATACTCTTGGTATTCGTAACAAAGCTCTATCCTGGCTCTCCTCTTACCACTCCCATCGTACTTTCAGTGTCTCTTCTGCTAACACCGCCTCCTCTATCGATCTCTCTGTGGGGGTACCCCAGGGCGCTGTCTTATGACCTCTTCATTTTTCTCTACACACTTTCTCTAGGTGACCTAATAATATCTCTTGGGTTTAAATATCACCTCTATGCTGACGACACACACATGTACTTTTCAACCCCTGACCATACACCTGCTGTACAGGCCAAAGTTTCTGAATGTCTCTCTACGATATCATCCTGGATGGCCCTCCGCCAATTTAAACTTAACATGGCAAAAACAGAGCTCCTCATACTTCCACCCAAACCTGGCCCTACTACCTACTCCACATTACTGTTGGAAGTACTATCATTCACCCATTAACCCAAGCACACTGCCTTGGGGTCACACTCGACTCCTCTCTCACATTCTCCTCTCACATTCAAAACATATCTAAAACCTGTTGCTTTTTCCTCCACAATATTACAAAGATATGCCCTTTCCTCTGTTACTCGACTGCTAAAACTCTGACTCAGGCCCTCATTCTCTCCCGTCTCGATTACTGTACCCTCCTTCTGTGTGGCCTTCCTGCCTCGTACCTGTCTCTGCTACAATATATCCTAACGCTGCTGCCAGAATCACTCTACTCTTTCCTAAAAATGTCTCAGCGTCTCCCCTGCTGAAATCACTCTCCGTGCTTCCTATCAAATTCCGCATCCTGCACTCAAATCTCCTCCTCACTTTTAAAGCTTTACATTCTTCTGCCCCTCCTTACATCTCAGCCCTAATTTCTCGCTATGCACCATCCCAACTCTCTACAGTATATATATATATATGGGGAACTATATCCCTAATCTGATTGGTTGTAGTAGACCATGTTACTCCTTTTGGATGACGTCACATCCTTTCTCACAAAAACTCGGTCACATGGTCTGCTACAGCCAATCAGATTTGGGATATATTTCCCACTCTTATTGTTACTATTGATAGAAGGATCCTTTAGAATCAATACATATAGTCATAATACTATTACCTATGGTTAATCATTATATAGGTCAAGAAGTCGTGAACAAAACAGAACATCATCTGTCTCCATGTCGTTACAGTGAGACTATATATTGTATATTGTTGATGAAATTAAGAACATATTCCGATTGAATTTATTAATATTACAACTATATGTCTCTCTGTCAACCACTATTTTTATCCCCTGTTTTACTTTTAATTTATATATTTTTTAATATATAATTTTTAAATAATAAATAATGACATAGTTATGCCTATATAAGTTAGTATACAATGTTTAGATTAGTAGTATTAATGTTGTTCTTTTTCTCTATATGGTCCTTTAACATAATAAGATTGAATAATGTTTATAACACACTAACATTTGTTTATAGGATTATATGGTGATGTAGATTATTGGCTTTGTTTAGGCATTAGCCCTTGTATTTCCTCCATGGTAGGTGGCGCTGTGGGGCTCTCCCTTGCTTGTTTGAGACACCAGTGAGTCTGGGAATCTCGCGAGACTGGGGATTGATCCCCGCAACGTCACTTCCGGTTTAGGATGCAATCGGGACTTGTGTTGTCTCATGTGTTTGCCTGCATTGACATATCCTTCTGACTAGGTGGCGTGATGTGCGCTGATACATAGTCTCTAGAGGCACTGATTACTTGAGGAGTCTCGCGAGATGTCTGTCCCTATGCACTCACGTCATCGATTCCGGAGGGTGTGATTAATTAAGGTAATTAAATTTTATGTATATAACAGTGTATTTTTGTGATTGGGGCAAACTCTTTGACAAAGGGCTTAGCCCGAAACGCGTCAGAGTGGGTGGCTGTCCGTTTTCATAGTGTCTCCCCTTATGGACCAATAAACTAGATTTTAACCTATGGTGCGCTGGTTCCTGCGATTTGTCCCTTGCTGTGCTTTACGTTACTCTTTGGAGGCTATTTCTTCTGATCTTCAATCAAGTTGGATGCACGCCTACATAGACCTCTTGCTGGATATCATCATTCTACAACTCAAAGTGAGTGGACTATGACAGTACTACTGATCTTCAATTGTGTCACCTATACTGTTCAGTGACTTATCTGAGTGCGGTAGGAGAAAAGGGAACCCCTTGCCTTTGGTGTTGTGTTCCCCTAATACCCTGTAAATCCCACTCTAAGATTTAAGCTTTATGTAGCAGTCACATATTTATGAACTACACTGGCGACACACTTTATTCGAGCTCGGCTAGTCCCACGAATTCGGGTATACCCGGGTGTATTGAGGTTTGTGACTGTTTTCTGCCCGAGTGCATTGGGTTATTTTCCAGGCAGGGATTGAAGCATTTTACTCCCGCTGGCTGCAATACTGCACAGTATATATATATATACTGCATTACAATTCATGAATTTATGCCATCTGGTAGACACGCGAAGCATTGCAGCCTATTAAATCCTAATCATTATCATTTAACAGATCAGCCGCCCGTCAGCCAGGCATGAACCCAGGCTGGGAAGGCAAACACAACGGGGCTTGTCAGAGGTGAGGAGTGGCGCATTCCAGGTATCTGCCAGGTACATACTGGGTATTTGCTCGAATAAAGTGTGTCGGTGCAGTATGTATTTTGGTTGACAATGGATATCAATCCCTTTGGAGTAGTTTGAAAGGATTAATACACCTAAGAGAATCATATTGTGAGGTCTGTGGCTCACGGGACTTGTTATATTATTCTACTGTGGAATATATCTGTTGCACCATATTGGACTCAAGGTCCAGTTCCCTGTATACTACATATGTATTGGTTGCACGCATATTAACAGATGAACAAATGAAGATTTAAGGACATTGTTATACAGCCCACTATAGTATTTTTTAATTGGTGACAACAAATAAGGGGGGACACCAATATGGAATCCGATATGGAGACTCCTGAAGAAACCAAGTCAAATAAAAAACGCTATACACATAAATGTGCCAATAATGAGCTAAGACGCAAAAAAGCAGCACAGGTGTTTGAAGGAGCAGATTTCATACCAACTAACGACTGTACTGACTTACCGATATTTTTTACACACTTAGAGAGAACCTTATCCCTGGATACAAGATTAGGATGGGACATCATATCCTTGGAAAACTATATTTTAGCTAAAAGAATTCCGCGTGGACTAAGGATTTAAAAAAATGCCATCCTTTGGGTTTCAAACTAAAGAGTTCCAAGATGATTGGATTAAAATCCTTAATGATTGTTCCTTTAGATTAATGGAACTAATTATACAGCTAAAGATTCAGCAGAAAGAGTCCCTACAAATTACTATTAAGAATCTTGAGTCTAATTTAGACAAATTCCAGGATGAAGAAGGTTTCTCTGACCTTGATAAAAAAATGACAAAAAATGTCAATGAGCTTGAGAAGGATCTGATATTAAAAAAACAGTCTAAATTCAATAGAGACAAAGGCGATTAGGAAAAAAATCAAATATATGTCTGGCAAAGGCCAATAATGCCAAAAAGTTTCTTTCGCCAAAATCAGACATCAAGCAAAGGCCAATTTAGCTATAAGAAAGGTAGACAAACAAACACACAGGGCCCATCAAAGTCTATATTGAAGAGTCGTCATCAAGAGATTTCGAGTATATCAGATATATCAGACAATGATAGCAGATCCCAGATCGTTTCCTTTTCTAGGAGAGATGAAAGTGAAAAAGGCGAATCCTCAGGAGAAGAATTTGTTAAATCTAGAGAACAGAGATCAAGGAAACATTATACGCATTCTTCCACATATGAAGATGACCGTGATTCAAAAAACGGGGAAAAAGGACTAGACGATCGAAGAAGAGATGGTACACCTTCCAAAAGGAAAAAAAACTCGCTAGATCCTGAAAATAACATTGTAATCAATATCTCGGACATTCCATTGTCTGAGGATGCTATAACACTCCTCAACAAAGGATTAAATTTTGTCCCAAGTGATAACTTTGAATTGTTTGAAACAACAATAGATTTACAACGTTTTATGAGGAAATTATCTTTAAAAAAATTTTTTGGGTGATATATCTACTGAATTGCCTATGATTGATGCAAATGTTTTACAAGATGATTCTATGAATGATACTAATCCATCCATGAGTCTTTCTTCCTTTTCAGAACAGGCTGTTGTTCAAGATCTGGAGAACCTCCTACAGGAGCAGCTGACACAATCCTCTGTTGACCATAGTGAAGTAGATCCCTCTCTATTTCTGGTGGGTACACAACATTCATCCCTTAAGAACAAATCTATATTTTATCCCACCTATAATAAGAGACCTTACCTTCAAAGTTTTGAACGGTTAGTAGAGAGGGATCTACAGATCCTGGCAAGAGGTTTCACCTGCTCACTCAATGGTTTAACTAATTTAACTAAGAAAGAAAAGATTGAGCTAGAAAATCTGAAAAGGAACAAAGACTTAATCATCAAAAGAGCCGATAAAGGCGGCGCCATAGTCGTACAACATGTAGAAAAATATATCCTGGAAGCCTTGCGTCAGTTAGGAGATCAGAATTCGTATCAAAGACTCAGATCCAATCCCACAAAACACTATCTTGTAGAATATTTGACTCTTATTGACCTGGGGAGAGAATTGCGGGTTTTAAACGACAACGAGTTTTCCTTTCTAAACATATCACATCCCATTGTACCTATTTTTCACCATCTCCCAAAGATCCATAAATCTCTTATTAATCCACCAGGGAGACCAATTGTTTCTAGCATTGGATCTTTGGGAGATGGTTTATCTAGGTACGTGGATTTTTTCTTACAGCCACTTGTCCACCAACTCCCTTCATATCTTAGGGACTCTTCTGATTTAATTAACACACTTTCCACGTTCACTTGGTGTGCACAATACACATGGGTTACTTTAGATGTTACATCACTCTACACTAGTATTAGTCATGCACAAGGAATTCAAGCCACACAATTTTTTCTAGACAAGTCTTTATTATCACCAGCACAAATTGTTTTTATTATGGAAGCAATCACATTTTTGTTACATCATAATTATTTTCTTTTTAATGACACATATTATCTTCAGACACAGGGCACGGCTATGGGCACTTCGTTTGCCCCATCTTATGCTAATCTCTTTATGGGCTTCTGGGAGACTTTATTTATTTTTGGGGACACCAATCCATATCGTGCTAATATAATATTCTATCGTCGCTTCATCGACGATTTGATTCTGATTTGGAGAGGTAGCAATATAGAATTGGTTTTGTTTATTGACTACCTCAACAAAAATACTTATAATCTAAAATTCACATTTGAATCAAACAGACAATGTATTAACTACCTTGATGTCTGTTTTTATGCCGATATGAATGGCAATGTCCAAACGGATCTTTATCGTAAGATTCATTCCCGCAATTCTTTTCTCCAGGCTAAGAGTGCACATCCAGTTGCCCTTATCAAAGGAATACCCAAGGCACAATTCCTACGTTTACGCAGAGTGTGTTCGACTGAACAAGCCTTCATTGATAAATCCACTGATCTTAAAATTAGGTTCTTATTGAGGGGCTATGATAGGTCAAACATAGACTCTGCTTATACTAATGCTCTACAAATGGATCGGAAGGAATTGTTAAGATCTGATAAGAGGAAAAAAGATGGATTCTCTAAAGATTCCACACCTTTATTCATATCTACCTATAGTAGACAATCCAGACAAATCCGTAACATCATTCTGAAGCATTGGAATGTACTTAAGCTTGTTGAACAACTTAAAAAATATGTAGAGAAACCTCCCAAATTTGTCTTCAGAAGGGCTAAGACCCTTGGACACTATCTATCAACAAGCTTATTGCAAACCAATGCCAAGACTAATGTAACTACTAAGATTAAAGGCTTCCAGAAATGTGGAAATTGCAATATGTGCAAATATGCAACTCCACTAAAAAGCTTAAAAAATATATACACTAAAGAGAAGTTGAAAATCCAGTCTTTGATTACATGTAATACCAACTATGTAATATACATGTTGCAGTGCGGCTGTGGCAGTAAATACATAGGGAGGACGATACGACCCCTAAAACAGAGGATATCTGAACATTTGCAGTCTATTAAACAAAAAGACGATAAATATCCAGTTTCCAGACATTTCTCTGCGTGTCCCTCTGGTAGGATTAATAATTTTACATTTTCTGCTCTTGAATTTATCAAGGCACCTATCAGAGGTGGAAATAGGGAGAATATCTTTAATCGCAGAGAAATGTTCTGGATACACTCTCTGGGATCATTGGCTCCGCGAGGAATGAACACCGACTGGGAATTAAAGCATTTTCTATCCCAATAGTCATAGTGTTCATTCCTCGCCGAGCAAACTATTATCTTTACCTATACCCCTTTGAGTCGATGCTATCATTGAATATCTGCTATCTGTTACTATTGAAATTTGTTACTCTTATTGTTACTATTGATAGAAGGATCCTTTAGAATCAAAACATATAGTCATAATACTATTACCTATGGTTAATCATTATATAGGTCAATAAGTCGTGAACAAAACAGAACATCATCTGTCTCCATGTCGTTACAGTGAGACTATATATTGTATATTGTTGATGAAATTAAGAACATATTCCGATTGAATTTATTAATATTACAACTATATGTCTCTCTGTCAACCACTATTTTTATCCCCTGTTTTACTTTTAATTTATATATTTTTTAATATATAATTTTTTAATAATAAATAATGACATAGTTATGCCTACTGTATATAAGTTAGTATACAATGTTTAGATTAGTAGTATTAATGTTGTTCTTTTTCTCTATATGGTCCTTTAACACAATAAGATTGAATAATGTTTATAACACACTAACATTTGTTTATAGGATTATATGGTGATATAGATTATTGGCTTTGTTTAGGCATTAGCCCTTGTATTTCCTCCATGGTAGGTGGCGCTGTGGGGCTCTCCCTTGCTTGTTTGAGACACCAGTGAGTCTGGGAATCTCGCGAGACTGGGGATTGATCCCCGCGATATCACTTCCGGTTTAGGATGCAATCGGGACTTGTGTTGTCTCATGTGTTTGCCTGCATTGACATATCCTCCTGACTAGGTGGCGCGATGTGCGCTGATACATAGTCTCTAGAGGCACTGATTACTTGAGGAGTCTCGCGAGATGTCTGTCCCTATGCACTCACGTCATCGATTCCGGAGGGTGTGATTAATTAAGGCAATTACATTTTATGTATATAACTGTGTATTTTTGTGATTGGGGCATACTCTTAGACAAAGGGTTTAGCCCGAAACGCGTCAGAGTGGGTGGCTGTCCGTTTTCATAGTGTCTCCCCTTATGGACCAATAAACTAGATTTTAACCTATGGTGCGCTGGTTCCTGCGATTTGTCCCTTGCTGTGCTTTACGTTCCTCTTTGGAGGCTATTTCTTCTATAGTTCCCACTATCTGATTGGCTCAAGTACCATGCGACGCCGGCCATCTTGCTTTTGATGACTTCATGTTAAAGGGAAAGGAAGCACAGCCATTCTGATTGGCTGGCATCATTTCCTTTACATGGCGTCACCAAAAAAAAAGGAAAAGCACATGGTTTTCACTGGACAATCAGGCCCGTGGGAACCATTTGCAGAAAATGTGACGTCATAGGCCTATAAAAGTCTATGTCACCTCAACAAGAAGCCGAGGAGGAAGGACCTCCTCTACCAATAGGAGGACAAGGGCGTGCCTGCCGAAGATACAGATGAAGAAGAAGATACAGATGAAGAACCCAGAAGACACAGAAGACCCAAGAAAGTGACAAAATTGGATTACAAATTACAGAAGAAGAAAAAGAAAGAAGAAAAAGACTGGATTTTTTTTTACCTGGTTCCTGTTTGTGTATTGGTTGGGGAGAATGCGGTGTCCCCGGGATTCAGAGGGCGAAGACATCTAAAGGGAAGTAAAAATATGGAATGTATGTTATTT
The DNA here is from genome assembly GCF_040206685.1 of Ascaphus truei. Taxonomy (NCBI): domain Eukaryota; kingdom Metazoa; phylum Chordata; class Amphibia; order Anura; family Ascaphidae; genus Ascaphus; species Ascaphus truei. Next base: position 317,600,089 of record NC_134485.1, read on the forward strand.
TTCTTTTACAGGTTTTTTATTTTTATTGTGATTGAACTTTTTTTGATACCCATTCATTGCCACTGTGTTTATGTATGTCTCTATGAATATTCATACATACATACAGGGACAATCAATGGTTGTTTGTGTAAATGCTTGTTTTAATGTATTTTAAATGTAGTTTGCTTGCTTGTTTATAAATGTTTGGGCAATTTAATTTTTATTTTTTAGTAAAATGTAATTTTTAGTGGTGTTTTCAATAGCTTATTTCATGGGGGTGCTTGTTTTTTAATAGTGGCTTCTTTTTGGTAGTTAGATTTTGTGTGATGTTGGTTACTTTGCGCTTATATTTATTTCATAATGGGTTTGTTTTGGTGTTTTAATTGAGAATTGTGGAATTTATTTTGGACTGGATTAATTGCTTGGTGGTAATTTAGTTCTGTTTGCTTCTTTATTTGTTTTTTAATTTCTCATTGTTTGGATGGCATTGTATCTTGTTTGTGATTGTTTTTTTTAGTTTGACCATTGACTGGTATTGTGTTAAATGATGCTCAGATTATATGGGCATCATTTACCCACTGTGCCATTCAATTGTTTTATTGGCATTTGTTATCTATTTAATTGTCTATCTACTGTATGTGATGTGTTTTATTTTGCTATATGCTGTTTGATTTTGCTATGTGCTGTGTTTTTGCTATGTGTTATGTTTGATTTTGCTGTTTAAAGTATTTTATGTGGCTATGTAATGTTTTTTATTTGGCTATGTTATGATTTATATTTGGCAATGTAATGTGTTTTATTTGGGCCTGATTTTTTAATCCTTCCTGTGACATAGTCCAAAGATGTTAGGCAGCTTTCTGCCCCATTTTAGAGCAGAAAGTGCAGGAATAGTTACAAATGATCCGTTCCACAGCTTCCCATTAACTCAGGCAGCTGGATGGAAAATCCAGACCACAGATTACCATGGCTCTAGTTCTCCCTCACCTGCTCTTCTAATCACATGCACAGGTATTTAGAGCAGAGAGGTTTTGCATTTCTCTCTCTCTCTCCTTGGAGCCTGGAGGCTGGGGGTATCGCTGCTCCCCTGCATCCAGTATCGGGGTTGACGGCCCCTCCACGTATCACAGTACCAGAGGATTTGCCTGGACACGGGACCGAGTTCCCACCACGAACAGATAAGACCAAACAAATGTTTACTGCTGTTGCTAAAAGACTGTGCTGTATCTAAGTGACCCTAAATGAGAGAGCATTGTTTTAAGCTGGGGAACCAGGTTAGTTGGCCAGCAGCTGTTAGAGAGACTGATTCTATGTGTAGTTAGATCCCTGAAAGGGATAGGATTTTGTTTATATGATTTGGTTTCTTTTTACTTGAAATAACAGTGTGGGAAATACTGTAACAATGAAATGAGTGAACTGCTGAATGAAAGTATCTGAGTACCTCTAACCTACACATGTTAAAGCTGCAGTACCTTACTTGGATGAAAATAAAGCAGGCAGAAGCCTGAGTTAAGCAGCTTAATACTTTGCATGATCCTGTTTTTGTATTAAATAACCCTAGAAGACTGTGTCGGGAAGAACCCAGACAGACGTCAGCACTACAAAAGAGGGGCGTTTGTCACATTCCCTATTTCTTGGTATATTGGTCAATCAGGCCCATATTATATGGGCATGATGTATCAATGAATGGGTGAAGGGTGGGTATAGTGGGACCAGGGTGGGTGGTTGGGCCTCCCGGGTGGGTAGCGGGGCAGGGTGGGTTAACCCCTTAATTACTATAGCGGTTATTAACCGCTCAGGTGATTAAGGGGCAGGGGTCATTAGATTGTATTTATTATGTATTCTTGCTGGCATCGGAGGACATGGGCCTGCAGTAAGCTGATGAGGATGCCCTTCACATTGCCAGGGGTAAGTAGAACTGTTTTTATTTACTTTATTTATACTTCATGGCTAATGTTGTGTTTAATAATGGGCAAATAATCTATTATTCATATCTGGCTCAGCTGTATTTTCAGCTGTTTGGGAAGTTGGCCCCTCCCTCCCAGGTTTAAAGCTCATCCCATCCCACTTTCCATATGCACAGGTCCTTGCATGCAGCTGATTGCGACAGATCTAATACAGAGTATTCTTCCTGGTATTGTCCAGGTAAATAAGAATTTCAATCAGATTTAGAACCATGCAGCTGATTATGACAGATCAATTATGATCATTCTTCCTAGTATTGTACAGATTGTATTATTACGAATTTTAATCAGTGTTAGGACCTGTGAATTATGGTCATGCCTTGGAGGGGCTCACAGGCTTACAATGCTTTGGCCAAAGTTTTAAACTAAATGACCCTTTTATTCAAGAGATATATAGGTATTTCACTGTG